>NW_027489223.1:0-69223 GCF_050948215.1 Halictus rubicundus | reverse complement strand
AGGATAGGATAGGATAGAGGATAGGATAGGATAGAGGATGGGATAGGATAGAGGATAATATAGGATAGAGGATAGGATAGGATAGAGGATAGGATAGGATAGAGGATAGGATAGAGGATAGGATAGAGGATAGGATAGAGGATAGGACAGGATACAGGATAGGATAGAGGATAGGATATGATAGAGGATAGGTTGGATAGAGGATAGGATAGGATAGAGAATAGGATAGGATAGAGGATAGGATAGGATAGAGGATAGGATAGGATAGAGGATAGGATAGGATAGAGGATGGATAGGATAGAGGATAATATAGGATAGAGGATAGAGGATAGGATAGAGGATAGGATAGGATAGAGGATAGGATAGGATAGAGGATAGGATAGGATAGAGGATAGGATAGGATAGAGGATAGGATAGGATAGAGGATAGGATAGGATAGAGGATAGGATAGGATAGAGGATAGGATAGGATAGAGGATAGGATAGGACAGATGATAGGATAGGATAGAGGATAGGATAGGATAGAGGATAGGGTAGGATAGAGGATAGGATTGGATGGAGGATAGGATACGATAGAGGATAGGATAGGATAGAGGATAGGATAGGATAGAGGATAGGATATGATAGAGGATAGGATAGGATAGAGGATAGGATAGGATAGAGGATAGGATAGGATAGAGGATAGAATAGGATAGAGGATAGGATAGGATAGAGGATAGGATATGATACAGGATAGGATAGGATAGAGGATAGGATAGGATAGAGGATGGGATAGGATAGAGGATAATATAGGATAGAGGATAGGATAGGATAGAGGATAGGATAGGATAGAGGATAGGGTAGGACAGAGAATAGGATATAGGATTGGATAGGATAGCGGATAGGATAGGATTGAGGATAGGAAAGGATAGAGGATAGGATATGATAGAGGATAGGATATAGGATTGGATAAGATAGAGGATAGGATAGGATAGAGGATAGGATAGGATAGAGCATAGGATATGATAGACGATAGGATAGGATAGAGGATAGGATAGGATAGAGGATAGGATAGGATAGAGGATACGATATAGGATTGGATAGGATGGAGGATAGGATACGATAGAGGATAGGATAGGATAGAGAATAGGATATAGGATAGGATAGGATAGAGGATAGGATAGGATAGAGGATAGGATTGGATAGAGGATAGGATACGATAGAGGATAGGATAGGATAGAGGATAGGATAGGATAGAGGATAGGATAGGATAGAGGATAGGATAGGATAGAGGATAGAATAGGATAGAGGATAGGATAGGATAGAGGATAGGATATGATACAGGATAGGATAGGATAGAGGATAGGATAGGATAGAGGATAGGATAGGATACAGGATAGGATAGGATAGAGGATAGGATATGATAGAGGATAGGATAGGATAGAGGATAGGATAGGATAGAGACTAGGATAGGATAGAGGATAGGATAGGATAGGATAGAGGATAATATAGGATAGAGGATAGGATAGGATAGAGGATAGGATAGGATAGAGGATAGGATAGGATAGAGGATAGGATAGGATAGAGGATAGGATAGGATAGAGGATAGGATAGGATAGAGGATAGGATAGGATAGAGAATAGGATAGGATAGAGGATAGGATAGGATAGAGGATAGGATAGGATAGAGGATGGGATAGGATAGAGGATAATATAGGATAGAGGATAGGATAGAATAGAGGATAGGATAGGATAGAGGATAGGATAGGATAGAGGATAGGATAGGATAGAGGATAGGATAGGATAGAGGATAGGATAGGATAGAGGATAGGATAGGATAGAGGATAGGATAGGATAGAGGATAGGATAGGATAGAGGATGGGATAGGATAGAGGATAATATAGGATAGAGGATAGGATAGGATAGAGGATAGGATAGGATAGAGGATAGGATAGAGGATAGGATAGAGGATAGGATAGAGGATAGGACAGGATACAGGATAGGATAGAGGATAGGATAGGATAGAGGATAGGATAGGATAGAGGATAGGATAGGATAGAGGATAGGATAGGATAGAGGATAGGATAGGATAGAGGATAGGATAGGATAGAGGATAGGATAGGATAGAGGATAGGATAGGATAGAGGATAGGATAGGATAGAGGATAGGATAGGACAGATGATAGGATAGGATAGAGGATAGGATAGGATAGAGGATAGGGTAGGATAGAGGATAGGATTGGATGGAGGATAGGATACGATAGAGGATAGGATAGGATAGAGGATAGGATAGGATAGAGGATAGGATAGGATAGAGGATAGGATATGATAGAGGATGGGATAGGATAGGATAGGATTGAGGATAGGATAGAGGATAGGATAGGATAGAGGATAATATATGATAGAGGATAGGATAGGATAGAGGATAGGATAGGATAGAGGATAGGATAGGATAGAGGATAGGATAGGGTAGAGGATAATATATGATAGAGGATAGGATAGGATAGAGGATAGGATAGGATAGAGGATAGGATAGGATAGAGGATAGGATAGGATAGAGAATAGGATATAGGATTGGATAGGATAGCGGATAGGATAGGATAGAGGATAGGATAGGATAGAGGATAGGATACGATAGAGGATATTATAGGATAGAGGATAGGATACGATAGAGGATAAGGATAGGATAGAGGATAGGATAGGATAGAGGATAGGATATGATAGAGGATGGGATAGGATAGAGGATAGGATAGTATTGAGGATAGGATAGGATAGAGGATAGGTTAGGATAGAGGATATGATACGATAGAGGATAGGGTAGGATAGAGGATAGGATAGGATAGAGGATAGGATAGGATAGAGAATAGGATAGGATAGAGGATAGGATAGGATAGAGGATAGGATAGGATAGAGGATAGGATAGGATAGAGGATAGGATACGATAGAGGATAGGATAGGATAGAGGATACGATATAGGATTTAATAGGATATAGGATAGGATACGATAAAGGATAGGATAGGATAGAGGATAGGATAGGATAGAGAATAGGATATAGGATTGGTTAGGATAACGGATAGGATAGGATAGAGGATAGGATACGATAGAGGATAGGATAGGATAGAGAATAGGATATAGGATTGGATAGGATAGAGGATAGAATAGGATAGAGGATAGGATAGGATAGAGGATAGGATAGGATAGAGGATAGGATAGGATAGAGGATAGGATAGGATAGAGGATAGGATAGGATAGAGGATAGGATAGGATAGAGGATAGGATACGATAGAGGATAAGGATAGGATAGAGGATAGGATAGGATAGAGGATAGGATAGGATAGAGGATAGGATAGGGTAGAGGATAGGATACGATAGAGGATAAGGATAGGATAGAGGATAGGATAGGATAGAGGATAGGATAGGATAGAGGATAGGATAGGATAGAGGATAGGATAGGATAGAGGGTTGTAACCGTGGGGACCAAGGGGATATGGGCTTAGCAGTGGTGACTCGGATCCACTGCTAGGTATACCACAGTGGTGGTGGTCATATCCCTAAAATCCTCTACGCTCCACCTCCTCGTGGTGGTCCCTGGGAACACACATAGTTGTGTGTTGCTAACGGAGCGAGGGGTATTCCGCGGGAAGTAGTCCCAATGATGTGTGAGGCGATGCCGGCGGGATCTTCGGATCCTGGCAGGGCCTCCCTTGCCGGTAAGGTTCACACGGAGGGATGAAAAACCGCGGAATGGGTCCTGCGATAACGACCGGGGAGGTCGCCGCAGGGCTCCTGCCGTAAACCGGTGGTCATGTTTTACCGGAACGGTGGTCTTGCCTTAACCGGCCGGGCCGCGAGGATGATAACCTCTATAAAAAATCCCCAACCCTAAGCTTCGGTGCGCGGTGAGAGGGTACGCCCTGGCAACAGGGCGTGGCTGGTGGGGTACACCAGTCGCGAGCGCACCAACCACCACTGGATACTTGGCGCCTCCAGTGTGTATGTAGCCTTACCCGGGTAGTGGGGGCTCTGCCCGGGTGGACCTCTTTTCCCGCCATATTCGTGGGATTCATTATGGATGCTTTATTAAACAAAAATGATGAGGTTAAGGAGGGGGAACCACACCCGGAAGTGGTTGAGGGGGGAGCTGTGGTGGCAGTGCCACCACAGGTTATGGGGCCACCGGCCCCAGTGGATGGAGACCGGCCCAAGGCCAAACCGGTCAGAGGTTTGGCGGGACGTAGCGGGCTCGACGGGGAGGGGGACCGTGGATCGGTCGGCTCGATCAGGTCGATTTTATCGATCAGGTCGGCCAGTACGACCCCCTCCACCAGCGGCGCGGGCGCTAAGCGCCCGCTCCCCCTGACTCCGGGGAGGGCTTCGCCGACCCCGGCCGACAAACGGGATAAGCTGGACGGGGACGTGAGGTTTTCCGAGCTTCCCCGTCCGGAGGTGAGAAGTCTGCTCCCCGGGGAGCTGACCGCTCTCCTCGTCGAGCTGGCCAATGAAAACCGGGACATGGCCGGGAGGAGCCGGAACCTTAAAGGGACGTTCGTCAAAGGGTTCCGCGACTCCTCCGACCTGATCGAGGAGGTCGCCAACGAGATAGACCGCAGGGGCTTCCCGGGGGGAATCCCTGCGGCTGGCTCTGGCCCCTCCTCCCTCACGGATCCCGAGACCGGCTTCCTGCGGGAGCGCTGCGCGGCCCTTGAGAGGGAGTTGCGGGAGACCCGCGACTCCCTCGAAGCCATCAGAGGGGAGCTGATGGCTGTCAAGCGGCTGCGCGACGCTCCCCCCTGCCGGTACCCGCTGTCGTCGGTGATGCCGGGGCGCCCGCGTCGGACCTGATGGTCCAGATGCGGGCGCTCATGGAGGCTGGGCTGAGCTCCATCCGCCAAGAAATGCGGGTGGAGCTCCGGCGCGCGGTCGCGGCCGTTGCCCCGGCTGCGGGGGCGAGTAAGCCGCCCCGCCCGTCGCCCCGCGTGCCGCAGGCCCCGCCGGGGCCTGCGCCTGCGCCTGCGCCTGCGCCTGCGCCTGTGCCTGCGCCGCCGACGCCGGTCCCTGCCCCTTCGGGGCAGAAAAAGGTGAAAAAGAAGAAGGGCAAGAAGGCTGGGGAGATCCCCCAGCCTTCGGTCGCCCGTCTGGCGCCGCCCCCAGCACCGAAGCCGGGTCTCCCCAAAGACGAGACCTGGGCAGAGGTCCTGGGGAGGAGGGCCAGGGCTGCGGCTAAGGCGGTCGCCGCCGTGGCCAACGCTGCCACCGCCGCGGCCAAGGCGCCGGCGGGCGCCACCAAGAAAGGAAAGGCCGCCGCCCCCGCCTCGAAGGGCGGGAAGGCGGCGGCCAAGATAAAGGCTCCCCCCCGGTCAGCGGCGGTGACGATCACCGTCCCGGAGGGGAGCAAGGCCTCCTACGAGGAGGCCATTAGGAGGGCCCGCCAGGGCGTCGACCTCGACGCCCTGGGCATTGGGGCCCTTAATTGGAAGCGTGCGGTCACCGGGGGCCTCATAATCGAGGTCCCTGGTGCCGACGGGGGCCCCAAGGCCGACGCCTTGGCGGCCAAGATGGCTGCCGTCCTGGGGGGGATGGAGGTTAGGGTCTCCAGGCCCGTGAAGAAGGCGGAATTCCGCCTCACGGGCCTGGAGGTGTCGGTGACCCCCCAGGAGGTAACGGAGGCGGTGGCGAAGGCCGGGGGCTGCGCCGCCGAGTCCGTGAGGGTGGGGGGAGCTGAAGGCTCCGCCCAACGGACTCGGCACGGTTTGGGTGCAGTGCCCGGCCGTGGCCGCGGTAGCCATCGAGAAGGCCGGCAAGGTTCGCGTTGGGTGGTCCACCGCCCAGGTGGTGGTCCTTGCTCCACGACCGCTGCAGTGCTTTCGCTGCCTGGCCTTAGGCCACGTACGGCAGCGATGCACAGCAGCGGTCGACCGCAGCGGTCATTGCTACCGCTGCGGGGATGCATCCCACCGGGCGGTGGACTGCAAAGCCACACCGCATTGCGTGGTGTGTGCGGCCGTGGGGAGACCGGCGGGACACAAGGCGGGGAGCAAAGCGTGCTCCCCGCCTCCCAAACAGAAGAAGGGCGCAAAGGGGGGTGGTGTGGCGCCCCCCCAAAGCGCGACGAAGGGGACTGCCGGGGAGGCAGTAGCCGCCCCCACCACCTCCACGGAGACAGTGGAGATGGAGGTGGAGGCAGTCCCCAGCGGGGAGGGGGTCTCAGGCCCCCCGCCACCCTCGTCGGTGGCTGAAAAGGGGAGACCGGCTGAAGCCAAGTAATGGCCACGTCCAGCCGGTCCCCCCAGTTGGTAGTCCAGGCCAACCTCAACCACTGCTGCCGGGCACAGGACCTGATGGTCCAGTGCCTGGAGGAGTGGGGGGTTGGCCTGGCCGTCGCCACGGAGCCGTACAGAGTCCCGGACCATCCACACTGGTCCGGTGACGCTGACGGCTCCGTGGCGGTGTGGTGGCGTCGCCACTCGGCGACTGTGCCCCCCTGCTCCGCGGTCGAACGGGGCAGGGGGATGGTTATGGTTAAATGGGGAAGACTTCTGGTCGTGGGGTGCTACAACTCACCCAGTTGTGACTCCGCCGAACTCGGGATGTTCCTGGACCGGCTGGGGCTAATGATAGCCCCATATATAGCCGGTCCGGTGCTGGTCCTGGGGGACCTCAATGCGAGGTCCACCACCTGGGGTAACCCCGGGACCAGCGCCCGAGGCGGAGTCCTGGAAGACTGGGCGGAGGGGATGGAGCTCCGGTTATTAAACCGGGGCTCCGTACCTACGTGCGTGAGGTGGAACGGCTGGTCGATTGTTGACGTGTCGTTCGCGACGGCCGCCGCCTCACGCCGTGTGTCCAACTGGCGGGTCTGGGATGGAGAGACCCTGTCTGACCACAGCTACGTCCTGATGGACGTGGCTGTGGTCTCGGACTCGCCATTGGACACGCCCCTCCGACGTGGCACCCCGTTAGCGCCCAGATGGGCGCTGAAACGACTAGACGGGGACCTCCTGAGGGCCGTGATAATCGGCTCCGCCTGGCCTTCGGCCAGGGAGCGCGGGGTAAATGAGGGGGCGACTTGGATCCGGGGCACGTTGCAGATGATCTGCGACGTGGCGATGCCCCGGGTCCGAGCTCAGCCCCCGAGAAAGTCTGTATACTGGTGGTCGGGGGAGCTGGCCGAACTTCGCAGTTCGGCCGGCCGAGCCCGCCGCCGGTACACCCGCGCCCGTCGCCGCCATTTCCTGGGCGGCGACGCGGAGCCGAGGGTCGCCGAGCTGTACAGGGAGTACAGATCGGCGGCCGTGGCCCTCAAGCGTGCGATTGCCGCTGCTAAGGCCAAGGCCTGGGATGAGCTCCTGCTCACCCTCCGTGACGATCCGTGGGGGCGCCCGTATAAGGCGGTGCTTGGGAAGCTCCGCCCCTGGGCGTCCCCGGTCACGGAGAGGCTAGACCCGGAATTTCTGGGGCGCGTCGTTGACACCCTCTTCCCCGCTGATGAAGGGAACGAGGGGAGGAGGGAACGCGCCCCGGATCCGACCATTGAGTGGTCGGACGAATTCCGGGTCACCGAGTGGGAGCTGTACCGGGCCGTCCGGGAACTCCGGGCCGGGGGCAAGAAGGCCCCTGGCCCCGATGGGGTTCCCGGTGGTATAATGGCCTTAGCTATGGAGGTCCTCGCCCCGGCGTTCAGGAGCGTCATGGACGCGAGCCTGCGCCGGGGAGTCTTCCCCAAGGAGTGGAAAAGAGCGTGCCTGGTTCTCCTCCAAAAGGAGGGGAAACCCGCAGAGTCTCCCTCTGCATACCGGCCGGTTTGTTTACTCGACGAGGCGGGCAAGATATTCGAAAGGATAATTGCCGCCCGCCTCGTCGAGCACCTGTCGCGGGGTGGTCCCGACCTGAGCGACAGCCAGTATGGATTCCGGAGGGGGCGCTCCACAATTGACGCCCTGGAGCGTCTGCGCCTCCTCCGTGAACGGGCTGTCGCTCGGGGCGGGGCGTTGTTGGCGGTGTCGTTAGACATATCTAACGCCTTCAACGCCCTGCCCTGGAAGGAGATAGTGGGGGCGATGGAGTATTTCCAGGTGCCCCCCTATCTCCGGAAGGTGGTCGGTGACTACCTCCGCGGCAGGAAAGTGATGTTTACCGGCCGGTATAACATCGTGAACACGAGGGAGACGCACCGCGGCGTTCCACAGGGGTCGGTCCTCGGACCGCTCCTGTGGAACTTGGCTTACGACGCGGTGCTGCGGGTTGTCCTCCCCCCGGGTACGGGTGTCATCTGCTACGCAGATGACACCCTGGTATATGCCATGGGGGGGGACTGGGGGAGAACCAGGCACCTGTGTGAGGCCGCCCTGGACCGCGTGGTCGGGCGAATCCGGAGGATGGGGTTGACCGTGGCCGCCGCAAAGACCGAGGCGATCTGGATGTACGGATCGCCTCGGCCGCGGCGGCTGCCCCATGGTCAGAACCTCCGGATTCGCGTCGCTGAAACCTCCGTCGAGATCGGGCCCAGGATGAGATACCTGGGCCTGGTCATAGACGGCCGCTGGCGATTCGAAGAACACTTCGAGCTCCTCGCCCCCCGACTAGAGAAGACGGCAGCCGCATTGGCGCGGCTGCTGCCGAATGTCGGGGGGCCGGATTTGAAAGTGCGCCGCCTCTATACGGAGGTGGTGCGGTCTATAGCCCTGTATGGGGCCCCCGTATGGCACCGCTCGCTCGAGGCCAGCACGCCAAGCCGCAAACTCCTAGAAAGAGTGCGGCGGCGGCTGGCCTTGCGGGTCATACGGGGGTACCGCACCATCTCCACCGAGGCGGCGGGACTCCTCGCCGTGATTCCACCCTTCACTGTGGTGGCGGCGGAGCGGGCGAAGCTATACCACATCGCCCGCTCCTTCCGCCGCCCGCCGGGGGTGGAACTCACGCGCGGGGAGGAGGAGGGGCTCGGGGGCCAGAATCGCCAGGCCCGGACGGAAAGTTTATCGGAGTGGAGGGCGATGCTAACGCCCTCCACACGTCCGATTGTCCGGGCCCTCCTGCCCATATTTCATATATGGTGCAGGAGGCGGGGAAGGTTGACCTTCCGCCTCACGCAGGTGCTCTCCGGCCACGGTTGCTTCGGAGAGTACCTGCACAGAATGGGGCGGGAGCCGACTGCGCAGTGCCACCACTGCGGCGAAGATGTGGACACGGCGCGGCACACTCTGGAGGAGTGCCCAGCTTGGGCCGAGCCGCGCCGTGTCCTTAGAGCCGCGGTGGAAGGGTGGGACCTCTCGCTGTCGACCGTGGTCGACCACATGGTCGACAGCGTGAGGTCGTGGAAGGCGGTGGCCTCCTTCTGCGATGATGTGATCAAGCAGAAGGAGGCCGCCGAGCGGGCCCGGGAACGGGACCCGGGCTCCGCGAGGCGTATTTGGGCGCGGGGACGACCCCCGCGCCGACGTGTGCCCCCGGTGGTGGGGGGCGGAGTGGGGTTGGCGCGGGGAGTTCCCCCGCGCCCTGTTATGCCCCCACCACTGGGGGCGGCGAATTTGGGGGCCCGGGGCGTGAGCTGACCCGGGCCCCCGGGGGGGAGCATAGCTCCCCCCGTGATAGGCCGACACCCCCCGGGTTAATTTCCCGGTTTGGGGAGGTGTCGGTCCGTCCCTCCCGTTAGGGGAGGGGGATTCGTGGGGGGATTTGGGTGAGGAAGGGTCGGGGCGTGCCGGATCGCGCCTCCGACGGCCCTTCCTTCCGGTGGCGGCGTCCTCTTGCTCTGGCCGGGGCTGGTTCCTTCGGGACACTGGCCCCGAGCGGGGCACGAGGACTCCGGGAGCTGTGGGTGGACCGAGCTGGGGCTCGGGAAGCCCAATCCGAAGGCTCCAGGGATGGGGACACCGGGCGGGTCCCTCCGCCCGGGGTCTTATAAAGTAGGCAGTGGGGGAGGCTAACCCCCTCCCCCGGGGTGGCATGTATTAGCTGGGAGGTGTCCTGTTGAATACTCGCGTGATCCAGGCACCTCCCCTTTAGCTTAGGTGGGCGTGAGGTTTTAGTGGGTAGTCTCCGGGGGCTTCGCCCCCCGGAGAGAATCCCACATAACCCCGGCTTCCCCCAGGGAGTCGGGGTATGTATAAAACATTTCCTCACGATAAAAAAAAAAAAAAAAAAAAAAAAAGGGTTGTAACCGTACAGGTTACATATTGATACACCCCATAGATCGAACGTCGATGTCGACCCCACCATAACGCTCCGTGACGTAGCCCGCGAGTTCGGACGGAGAAAAGGACCGCGAGATATCGCGACACTTGTCGTAATGCGCACGCATCGATCCCCACTCGATACCGATCGAAGGAGGTCGATGCGTGCCGCAGATAGATCACTCTACATCTGGAAGCGGTTCTAGCCGCACGCGTCTCGCGAAGTGTCCCGTCGGCGAAACACGGTACGCGATCGAGGGGTCAAACCGACCCGATAGAACAGGCAAACCGACTGTTCTATCCTCGACACGTACGCGCCTCAAACCGAGGAGTCACAGGTGCAAACTGCGCTGTGGCATTGCCGAGCATTAAGACGCAGTTTGTGTTCTGTGTAATTATCACGGGTTATTTAAAATTCGTAAATCTTTCGTCGTAATCGTGGTACCGAGTGGACACTTCGTCATCGTAACTTTCGGGGTTCTTGTTCGAAATGCCCATCACTGCTTCGGTAGGATTTGCATGGTCGTGATCATTCTGCCGCTATCAATCAGGAACACGTTCGGAGGCCACGTATCGTGCTGAAGAGCGTAGTCCTTGGTAGCGTGGCGTGACCTACGGCTTGGTGTGCGTCTCCATCCAGACCACTCGTACGAGCATTCGGACGAGTGTATGGACGGTCTGACAAGTCCACAATCGTGCAGTGCGTCGTACGCATACGGATTGTTCGAACGAACTCACAATTTCCCTTCGGGTCGATTCGATACGACCGAACCTTGCACAATCCTTGTCATTCTGCCGCTGCTTACACGGAGATTGCTCGGAGGCCACGCATCGTGCTGAAGAGTAAACTTCTTAGTTGCGTGGAGTGCCAGGGGTTTTTAGTGTGTGTCTCCACTTGGGCTATTTGTACGAGAATTCGGACAAATACTTGGGTGGTCTGACGGGTTCGCCTTCAATCGGTTACGAGGTCGAAACGAGTCGTTCAACCGTCACTGCGTCAGGCACACGGGTCGGATTAGAGCGAGCGGACTGTGCACAATTCTTGTCATTCTGCCGCTACCGATACGGAGATTGCTCGGAGGCCACGTATCGTGCTGAAGAGTAAACTCCTCGGTCGCGTGGAGTGCCAGGGGTTTTTAGTGTGTGTCTCCAACCGGACTACTCGTACGCATTCGCGGCCGAGTGCACGGTTGGTTAGACAGGTCACGAATTCGCATGTCGTGAGGCGCGATACACATTCAAATCGTTAGAATCGTTTATAAAAAGGAACCAGGTGTAGAGGCAAAGCGAGCGAACTGCGTGCGTCGTAACACGGCGTACATTGCGTGTTTACGTGTTGCGAGAACTCGGTACGGATTACCGTTACGCGGTATTCAACGCGTCGGCATTGAGGAATTTATTGCCCCGTACGTCGGGACAGATCACGAGTCGTTCTGTAAACAAATAGCTCATCTCCGAGCATACCGGAGAGATTGCTCGTCAAAACAAAAATAGTTCTTCCAAGAATATACTGCCAATTTTACCAGTAATTTGTCTACAAGCTTTATTTGTCTCGTCCAAACCTCGCCGCTTTCCAGTGCCTGGAGGCACGAATCCATCTCATTCGCGAATTTACACGCGTAGGGAATTGGGGGTAGTAACCGGCCCCCGTGTCTTAATATAAATTGCCCTTGAGTCGTCGGGACAGGGAAAATTCCAATAAACACAGTCAAAAGAGGAATGTACGGTTACAGGGTAGGATATGATAGAGGATAGGATATAGGATTGGGTAGGATAGAGGATAGGATAGGATAGAGGATAGGATAGGATAGAGGATAGGATAGGATAGAGGATAGGATAGGATAGAGGATAGGATAGGATAGAGGATAGGATAGGATAGAGGATAGGATAGGATAGAGGATAGGATAGGATAGAGGATAGGATAGGATAGAGGATAGGATAGGATAGAGGATAGGATAGGATAGAGGATAGGATAGGATAGAGGATAGGATAGGAAAGAGGATAGGATAGGATAGAGGATAGGATAGGATAGAGGATAGGATAGGATAGAGGATAGGATAGGATAGGATAGGATAGAGGATAGGATAGGATAGAGGATAGGATACGATAGAGGATAAGGATAGGATAGAGGATAGGATAGGATAGGATAGAGGATAGGATATGATAGAGGATAGGATAGGATAGAGGATAGGATAGGATAGAGGATAGGATAGGATAGAGGATAGGATAGGATAGAGGATAGGATAGGATAGAGGATAGGATAGGATAGAGAATAGGATAGGATAGAGGATAGGATAGGATAGAGGATAGGATAGGATAGAGGATAGGATAGAGGATAGGATAGGATAGAGGATAGGATAGGATAGAGGATAATATAGGATAGAGGATAGGATAGGATAGAAGATAGGATAGGATAGAGGATAGGATAGGATAGAGGATAGGATACGATAGAGGATAGGATAGGATAGAGAATAGGATATAGGATTGGATAGGATAGAGGATAGAATAGGATAGAGGATAGGATAGGATAGAGGATAGGATAGGATAGGATAGGATAGAGGATAGGATAGGATAGAGGATAGGATACGATAGAGGATAAGGATAGGATAGAGGATAGGATAGGATAGGATAGAGGATAGGATATGATAGAGGATAGGATAGGATAGAGGATAGGATAGGATAGAGGATAGGATAGGATAGAGGATAGGATAGGATAGAGGATAGGATAGGATAGAGGATAGGATAGGATAGAGAATAGGATAGGATAGAGGATAGGATAGGATAGAGGATAGGATAGGATAGAGGATAGGATAGAGGATAGGATAGGATAGAGGATAGGATAGGATAGAGGATAATATAGGATAGAGGATAGGATAGGATAGAAGATAGGATAGGATAGAGGATAGGATAGGATAGAGGATAGGATACGATAGAGGATAGGATAGGATAGAGAATAGGATATAGGATTGGATAGGATAGAGGATAGAATAGGATAGAGGATAGGATAGGATAGAGGATAGGACAGGATAGAGGATAGGATAGGATAGAGGATAGGATAGGATAGAGGATAGGATAGGATAGAGGATAGGATAGGATAGAGGATAGGATAGGATAGAGGATAGGACAGGATAGAGGATAGGATAGGATAGAGGATAGGATACGATAGAGGATAAGGATAGGATAGAGGATAGGATAGGATAGAGGATAGGATAGGATAGAAGATAGGATACGATAGAGGATAGGATAGGATAGAGAATAGGATATAGGATTGGATAGGATAGAGGATAGAATAGGATAGAGGATAGGATAGGATAGAGGATAGGATAGGATAGAGGATAGGATAGGATAGAGGATAGGATAGGATAGAGGATACGATATAGGATTGGATAGGATAGAGGATAGGATACGATAGTGGATAGGATAGGATAGAGAATAGGATATAGGATTGGATAGGATAGAGGATAGGATAGGATAGAGGATAGGATATTATAGAGGATAGGATAGGATAGAGGATAGGATACGATAGAGGATAGGATAGGATAGAGGATACGATATAGGATTTAATAGGATAGAGGATAGGATACGATAAAGGATAGGATAGGATAGAGGATAGGATAGGATAGAGAATAGGATATAGGATTGGATAGGATAGCTGATAGGATAGGATAGAGGATAGGATAGGATAGAGGATAGGATATGATAGAGGATAGGATATAGGATTGGATAGGATAGAGGATAGGATATGATAGAGGATAGGATA
The DNA here is from genome assembly GCF_050948215.1 of Halictus rubicundus. NCBI lineage: Eukaryota > Metazoa > Arthropoda > Insecta > Hymenoptera > Halictidae > Halictus > Halictus rubicundus. The sequence goes on along the minus strand of NW_027489223.1, from coordinate 55,317 downwards.
TGATAGAGGATAGGATATAGGATTGGATAGGATAGAGGATAGGATAGGATAGAGGATAGGATAGGATAGAGGATAGGATAGGATAGAGGTTAGGATATGATAGAGGATAGGATAGGATAGTGGATAGGATAGGATAGAGGATAGGATAGGATATGATAGTGGATAGGATAGGATAGAGGATACAATAGGATAGAGGATAGGATAGGATAGAGGATAGGACAGGATAGAGGATAGGATAGGATAGAGGATAGGATACGATAGAGGATAAGGATAGGATAGAGGATAGGATAGGATAGAGGATAGGATAGGATAGAGGATAGGATAGGATAGAGAATAGGATAGGATAGAGGATAGGATAGGATAGAGGATAGGATAGGATAGAGGATAGGATAGAGGATAGGATAGGATAGAGGATAGGATAGGATAGAGGATAATATAGGATAGAGGATAGGATAGGATAGAAGATAGGATAGGATAGAGGATAGGATAGGATAGAGGATAGGATACGATAGAGGATAGGATAGGATAGAGAATAGGATATAGGATTGGATAGGATAGAGGATAGAATAGGATAGAGGATAGGATAGGATAGAGGATAGGACAGGATAGAGGATAGGATAGGATAGAGGATAGGATAGGATAGAGGATAGGATAGGATAGAGGATAGGATAGGATAGAGGATAGGATAGGATAGAGGATAGGACAGGATAGAGGATAGGATAGGATAGAGGATAGGATACGATAGAGGATAAGGATAGGATAGAGGATAGGATAGGATAGAGGATAGGATAGGATAGAAGATAGGATACGATAGAGGATAGGATAGGATAGAGAATAGGATATAGGATTGGATAGGATAGAGGATAGAATAGGATAGAGGATAGGATAGGATAGAGGATAGGATAGGATAGAGGATAGGATAGGATAGAGGATAGGATAGGATAGAGGATACGATATAGGATTGGATAGGATAGAGGATAGGATACGATAGTGGATAGGATAGGATAGAGAATAGGATATAGGATTGGATAGGATAGAGGATAGGATAGGATAGAGGATAGGATATTATAGAGGATAGGATAGGATAGAGGATAGGATACGATAGAGGATAGGATAGGATAGAGGATACGATATAGGATTTAATAGGATAGAGGATAGGATACGATAAAGGATAGGATAGGATAGAGGATAGGATAGGATAGAGAATAGGATATAGGATTGGATAGGATAGCTGATAGGATAGGATAGAGGATAGGATAGGATAGAGGATAGGATATGATAGAGGATAGGATATAGGATTGGATAGGATAGAGGATAGGATATGATAGAGGATAGGATATGATAGAGGATAGGATATAGGATTGGATAGGATAGAGGATAGGATAGGATAGAGGATAGGATAGGATAGAGGATAGGATAGGATAGAGGTTAGGATATGATAGAGGATAGGATAGGATAGTGGATAGGATAGGATAGAGGATAGGATAGGATATGATAGTGGATAGGATAGGATAGAGGATACAATAGGATAGAGGATAGGATAGGATAGAGGATAGGACAGGATAGAGGATAGGATAGGATAGAGGATAGGATACGATAGAGGATAAGGATAGGATAGAGGATAGGATAGGATAGAGGATAGGATAGGATAGAAGATAGGATAGGGTAGAGGATAGGATACGATAGAGGATAAGGATAGGATAGAGGATAGGATAGGATAGAGGAAAGGATAGGATAGAGGATAGGATAGGATAGAGGGTAGGATATGATAGAGGACAGGATATAGGATTGGGTAGGATAGAGGATAGGATAGGATAGGATAGAGGATAGGATAGGATAGAGGATAGGATAGGATAGAGAATAGGATATAGGATTGGATAGGATACAGGATAGGATAGGATAGAGGATAGGATAGGATAGAGGATAGGATAGGATAGAGGTTAGGATAGGATAGAGGATAGGATACGATAGAGAATAGGATAGGATAGAGGATAGGATAGGATAGAGGATAGGATAGGATAGAGGATACGATAGGATAGAGGATAGGATAGGATAGAGGATAGGATAGGATAGAGGATAGGATAGGATAGAGGATACGATAGGATAGAGGATAGGATACGATATAGGATAGGATAGGATAGAGGATAGGATAGGATAGAGGATAGGATATGATAGAGGATAGGATATAGGATTGGATAGGATAGAGGATAGGATAGGATAGAGGATAGGATATGATAGAGGATGGGATAGGATAGAGGATAGGATAGGATTGAGGATAGGATAGGATAGAGGATAGGTTAGGATCGAGGATATGATACGATAGAGGATAGGATAGGATAGAGGATAGGATAGGATAGAGGATAGGATACGATAGAGAATAGGATAGGATAGAGGATAGGATAGGATAGAGGATAGGATAGGATAGAGGATACGATAGGATAGAGGATAGGATACGATATAGGATAGGATAGGATAGAGGATACGATATAGGATTTAATAGGATATAGGATAGGATACGATAAAGGATAGGATAGGATAGAGGATAGGATAGGATATAGAATAGGATATAGGATTGGTTAGGATAACGGATAGGATAGGATAGAGGATAGGATACGATAGAGGATAGGATAGGATAGAGAATAGGATATAGGATTGGATAGGATAGAGGATAGAATAGGATAGAGGATAGGATAGGATAGAGGATAGGATAGGATAGAGGATAGGATAGGATAGATAGAGGATAGGATATGATAGAGGATAGGTTAGGATAGAGGATAGGATAGGATAGAGGATAGGATACGATAGAGGATAAGGATAGGATAGAGGATAGGATAGGATAGAGGATAGGATAGGATAGAGGATAGGATAGGGTAGAGGATAGGATACGATAGAGGATAAGGATAGGATAGAGGATAGGATAGGATAGAGGATAGGATAGGATAGAGGATAGGATAGGATAGAGGGTAGGATATGATAGAGGATAGGATATAGGATTGGGTAGGATAGAGGATAGGATAGGATAGAGGATAGGATAGGATAGAGGATAGGATATTATAGACGATAGGATAGGATAGAGGATAGGATAGGATAGAGGATAGGATAGGATAGAGGATAGGATAGGATAGAGGATAGGATAGGATAGAGGATAGGATAGGATAGAGGATACGATATAGGATTGGATAGGATAGAGGATAGGATACGATAGAGGATAGGATAGGATAGAGAATAGGATATAGGATTGGATAGGATAGAGGATAGGATAGGATAGAGGATAGGATATTATAGAGGATAGGATAGGATAGAGGATAGGATACGATAGAGGATAGGATAGGATAGAGGATACGATATAGGATTTAATAGGATAGAGGATAGGATACGATAAAGGATAGGATAGGATAGAGGATAGGATAGGATAGAGAATAGGATATAGGATTGGATAGGATAGCTGATAGGATAGGATAGAGGATAGGATAGGATAGAGGATAGGATATGATAGAGGATAGGATATAGGATTGGATAGGATAGAGGATAGGATAGGATAGAGGATAGGATAGGATAGAGGATAGGATAGGATAGAGGTTAGGATATGATAGAGGATAGGATAGGATAGTGGATAGGATAGGATAGAGGATAGGATAGGATATGATAGTGGATAGGATAGGATAGAGGATAGGATAGGATACAGGATAGGATAGGATAGAGGATACGATATAGGATTGGATAGGATAGAGGATAGGATATGATAGAGGATAGGATAGGATAGAGGATAGGATAGGATAGAGAATAGGATATAGGATTGGATAGGATAACGGATAGGATAGGATAGAGGATTGGATAGGATAGAGGATAGGATAGGATAGAGGATACGATATAGGATTTAATAGGATAGAGGATAGGATAGGATAGCGGATAGGATAGGATAGAGGATAGGATAGGATAGAGGATAGGATATAGGATTGGATAGGATAGAGGATAGGATAGGATAGAGGATAGGATAGGATAGAGGATAGGATAGGATAGAGGATACGATAGGATAGAGGATAGGATATAGGATTGGATAGGATAGAGGATAGGATAGGATAGAGGATAGGATAGGATAGAGGATAGGATAGGATAGAGGATACGATAGGATAGAGGATAGGATACGATATAGGATAGGATAGGATAGAGGATAGGATAGGATAGAGGATAGGATATGATAGAGGATAGGATATAGGATTGGATAGGATAGAGGATAGGATAGGATAGAGGATAGGATATGATAGAGGATGGGATAGGATAGAGGATAGGATAGGATTGAGGATAGGATAGGATAGAGGATAGGTTAGGATCGAGGATATGATACGATAGAGGATAGGATAGGATAGAGGATAGGATAGGATAGAGGATAGGATACGATAGAGAATAGGATAGGATAGAGGATAGGATAGGATAGAGGATAGGATAGGATAGAGGATACGATAGGATAGAGGATAGGATACGATATAGGATAGGATAGGATAGAGGATACGATATAGGATTTAATAGGATATAGGATAGGATACGATAAAGGATAGGATAGGATAGAGGATAGGATAGGATATAGAATAGGATATAGGATTGGTTAGGATAACGGATAGGATAGGATAGAGGATAGGATACGATAGAGGATAGGATAGGATAGAGAATAGGATATAGGATTGGATAGGATAGAGGATAGAATAGGATAGAGGATAGGATAGGATAGAGGATAGGATAGGATAGAGGATAGGATAGGATAGAGGATAGGATAGGATAGAGGATAGGATAGGATAGAGGATAGGATAGGATAGAGGATAGGATACGATAGAGGATAAGGATAGGATAGAGGATAGGATAGGATAGAGGATAGGATAGGATAGAGGATAGGATAGGGTAGAGGATAGGATACGATAGAGGATAAGGATAGGATAGAGGATAGGATAGGATAGAGGATAGGATAGGATAGAGGATAGGATAGGATAGAGGGTAGGATATGATAGAGGATAGGATATAGGATTGGGTAGGATAGAGGATAGGATAGGATAGAGGATAGGATAGGATAGAGGATAGGATATTATAGACGATAGGATAGGATAGAGGATAGGATAGGATAGAGGATAGGATAGGATAGAGGATAGGATAGGATAGAGGATAGGATAGGATAGAGGATAGGATAGGATAGAGGATAGGATAGGGTAGAGGATAGGATACGATAGAGGATAAGGATAGGATAGAGGATAGGATAGGATAGAGGATAGGATAGGATAGAGGATAGGATAGGATAGAGGGTAGGATATGATAGAGGATAGGATATAGGATTGGGTAGGATAGAGGATAGGATAGGATAGAGGATAGGATAGGATAGAGGATAGGATATTATGGACGATAGGATAGGATAGAGGATAGGATAGGATAGAGGATAGGATAGGATAGAGGATAGGATAGGATAGAGGATAGGATAGGATAGAGGATACGATATAGGATTGGATAGGATAGAGGATAGGATACGATAGAGGATAGGATAGGATAGAGAATAGGATATAGGATTGGATAGGATAGAGGATAGGATAGGATAGAGGATAGGATATTATAGAGGATAGGATAGGATAGAGGATAGGATACGATAGAGGATAGGATAGGATAGAGGATACGATATAGGATTTAATAGGATAGAGGATAGGATACGATAAAGGATAGGATAGGATAGAGGATAGGATAGGATAGAGAATAGGATATAGGATTGGATAGGATAGCTGATAGGATAGGATAGAGGATAGGACAGGATAGAGGATAGGATATGATAGAGGATAGGATATAGGATTGGATAGGATAGAGGATAGGATAGGATAGAGGATAGGATAGGATAGAGGATAGGATAGGATAGAGGTTAGGATATGATAGAGGATAGGATAGGATAGTGGATAGGATAGGATAGAGGATAGGATAGGATATGATAGTGGATAGGATAGGATAGAGGATAGGATAGGATACAGGATAGGATAGGATAGAGGATACGATATAGGATTGGATAGGATAGAGGATAGGATATGATAGAGGATAGGATAGGATAGAGGATAGGATAGGATAGAGAATAGGATATAGGATTGGATAGGATAACGGATAGGATAGGATAGAGGATTGGATAGGATAGAGGATAGGATAGGATAGAGGATACGATATAGGATTTAATAGGATAGAGGATAGGATAGGATAGCGGATAGGATAGGATAGAGGATAGGATAGGATAGAGGATAGGATATAGGATTGGATAGGATAGAGGATAGGATAGGATAGAGGATAGGATAGGATAGAGGATAGGATAGGATAGAGGATACGATAGGATAGAGGATAGGATACGATATAGGATAGGATAGGATAGAGGATAGGATAGATTAGAGGATAGGATATGATAGAGGATAGGATATAGGATTGGATAGGATAGAGGATAGGATAGGATAGAGGATAGGATATGATAGAGGATGGGATAGGATAGAGGATAGGATAGGATTGAGGATAGGATAGGATAGAGGATAGGTTAGGATCGAGGATATGATACGATAGAGGATAGGATAGGATAGAGGATAGGATAGGATAGAGGATAGGATACGATAGAGAATAGGATAGGATAGAGGATAGGATAGGATAGAGGATAGGATAGGATAGAGGATACGATAGGATAGAGGATAGGATACGATATAGGATAGGATAGGATAGAGGATACGATATAGGATTTAATAGGATATAGGATAGGATACGATAAAGGATAGGATAGGATAGAGGATAGGATAGGATATAGAATAGGATATAGGATTGGTTAGGATAACGGATAGGATAGGATAGAGGATAGGATACGATAGAGGATAGGATAGGATAGAGAATAGGATATAGGATTGGATAGGATAGAGGATAGAATAGGATAGAGGATAGGATAGGATAGAGGATAGGATAGGATAGAGGATAGGATAGGATAGAGGATAGGATAGGATAGAGGATAGGATAGGATAGAGGATAGGATACGATAGAGGATAAGGATAGGATAGAGGATAGGATAGGATAGAGGATAGGATAGGATAGAGGATAGGATAGGGTAGAGGATAGGATACGATAGAGGATAAGGATAGGATAGAGGATAGGATAGGATAGAGGATAGGATAGGATAGAGGATAGGATAGGATAGAGGGTAGGATATGATAGAGGATAGGATATAGGATTGGGTAGGATAGAGGATAGGATAGGATAGAGGATAGGATAGGATAGAGGATAGGATAGGATAGAGGATAGGATATTATAGACGATAGGATAGGATAGAGGATAGGATAGGATAGAGGATAGGATAGGATAGAGGATAGGATAGGATAGAGGATAGGATAGGATAGAGGATACGATATAGGATTGGATAGGATAGAGGATAGGATACGATAGAGGATAGGATAGGATAGAGAATAGGATATAGGATTGGATAGGATAGAGGATAGGATAGGATAGAGGATAGGATATTATAGAGGATAGGATAGGATAGAGGATAGGATACGATAGAGGATAGGATAGGATAGAGGATACGATATAGGATTTAATAGTATAGAGGATAGGATACGATAAAGGATAGGATAGGATAGAGGATAGGATAGGATAGAGAATAGGATATAGGAATGGATAGGATAGCTGATAGGATAGGATAGAGGATAGGATAGGATAGAGGATAGGATATGATAGAGGATAGGATATAGGATTGGATAGGATAGAGGATAGGATAGGATAGAGGATAGGATAGGATAGAGGATAGGATAGGATAGAGGTTAGGATATGATAGAGGATAGGATAGGATAGTGGATAGGATAGGATAGAGGATAGGATAGGATATGATAGTGGATAGGATAGGATAGAGGATAGGATAGGATACAGGATAGGATAGGATAGAGGATACGATATAGGATTGGATAGGATAGAGGATAGGATATGATAGAGGATAGGATAGGATAGAGGATAGGATAGGATAGAGAATAGGATATAGGATTGGATAGGATAACGGATAGGATAGGATAGAGGATTGGATAGGATAGAGGATAGGATAGGATAGAGGATACGATATAGGATTTAATAGGATAGAGGATAGGATACGATAGAGGATAGGATAGGATAGAGGATAGGATAGGATAGAGGATAGGATAGGATAGAGGATAGGATAGGATAGAGGATAGGATAGGATAGAGGATAGGATAGGATAGAGGATAGGATAGGATAGAGGATAGGATAGGATAGGATAGAGGATAGGATAGGATAGAGGATAGGATAGGATAGAGGATAGGATAGGATAGAGGATAGGATAGGATAGAGGATAGGATAGGATAGAGGATAGGATAGGATAGAGGATAGGATAGGATAGGATAGGATAGAGGATAGGATAGGATAGAGGATAGGATACGATAGAGGATAAGGATAGGATAGAGGATAGGATAGGATAGGATAGAGGATAGGATAGGATAGGATAGAGGATAGGATATGATAGAGGATAGGATAGGATAGAGGATAGGATAGGATAGAGGATAGGATAGGATAGAGGATAGGATAGGATAGAGGATAGGATAGGATAGAGAATAGGATAGGATAGAGGATAGGATAGGATAGAGGATAGGATAGGATAGAGGATAGGATAGAGGATAGGATAGGATAGAGGAAAGGATAGGATAGAGGATAGGATAGGATAGAGGGTAGGATATGATAGAGGACAGGATATAGGATTGGGTAGGATAGAGGATAGGATAGGATAGGATACAGGATAGGATAGGATAGAGGATAGGATAGGATAGAGGATAGGATAGGATAGAGGATAGGATAGGATAGAGGATACGATATAGGATTGGATAGGATAGAGGATAGGATACGATAGTGGATAGGATAGGATAGAGAATAGGATATAGGATTGGATAGGATAGAGGATAGGATAGGATAGAGGATAGGATATTATAGAGGATAGGATAGGATAGAGGATAGGATACGGTAGAGGATAGGATAGGATAGAGGATACGATATAGGATTCAATAGGATAGAGGATAGGATACGATAAAGGATAGGATAGGATAGAGGATAGGATAGGATAGAGAATAGGATATAGGATTGGATAGGATAGCTGATAGGATAGGATAGAGGATAGGATAGGATAGAGGATAGGATATGATAGAGGATAGGATATAGGATTGGATACGATAGAGGATAGGATATGATAGAGGATAGGATATGATAGAGGATAGGATATAGGATTGGATAGGATAGAGGATAGGATAGGATAGAGGATAGGATAGGATAGAGGATAGGATAGGATAGAGGTTAGGATATGATAGAGGATAGGATAGGATAGTGGATAGGATAGGATAGAGGATAGGAATAGGATATGATAGTGGATAGGATAGGATAGAGGATAGGATAGGATACAGGATAGGATAGGATAGAGGATACGATATAGGATTGGATAGGATAGAGGATAGGATATGATAGAGGATATTATAGGATAGAGAATAGGATGGGATAGAGGATAGGATAGGATAGAGGATAGGATATGATAGAGGATAGGATAGGATAGAGGATAGGATAGGATACAGGATAGGATAGGATAGAGGATAGGATAGGATAGAGGATAGGATAGGATAGAGGATAGAATAGGATAGAGGATAGGATAGGATAGAGGATAGGATATGATACAGGATAGGATAGGATAGAGGATAGGATAGGATAGAGGATAGGATAGGATACAGGATAGGATAGGATAGAGGATAGGATATGATAGAGGATAGGATAGGATAGAGGATAGAATAGGATAGAGGATAGGATAGGATAGAGGATAGGATAGGATAGAGGATAGGATATGATAGAGGATGGGATAGGATAGAGGATAGGATAGGATTGAGGATAGGATAGGATAGAGGATAGGATAGGATAGAGGATAATATATGATAGAGGATAGGATAGGATAGAGGATAGGATAGGATAGAGGATAGGATAGGATAGAGGATAGGATAGGATAGAGGATAGGATAGGATAGAGGATAGGATAGGATAGAGAATAGGATATAGGATTGGATAGGATAGCGATAGGATAGGATAGAGGATAGGATAGGATAGAGGATAGGATACGATAGAGGTTATTATAGGATAGAGGATAGGATACGATAGAGGATAAGGATAGGATAGAGGATAGGATAGGATAGAGGATAGGATATGATAGAGAATGGGATAGGATAGAGGATAGGATAGGATTGAGGATAGGATAGGATAGAGGATAGGTTAGGATAGAGGATATGATACGATAGAGGATAGGATAGGATAGAGGATAGGATAGGATAGAGGATAGGATACGATAGAGAATAGGATAGGATAGAGGATAGGATACGATAGAGGATAGGATAGGATAGAGAATAGATATAGGATTGGATAGGATAGAGGATAGAATAGGATAGAGGATAGGATAGGATAGAGGATAGGATAGGATAGAGGATAGGTAGAGGATAGGATAGGATAGAGGATAGGATAGGATAGAGGATAGGATAGGATAGAGGATAGGATAGGATAGAGGATAGGATAGGATAGAGGATAGGATAGGATAGAGGATAGGATAGGATAGAGGATAGGATAGGATAGAGGATAGGATAGGATAGAGGATAGGATAGGATAGAGGATAGGATAGGATAGAGGATAGGATAGGATAGAGGATAGGATAGGATAGAGGATAGGATAGGATAGAGGATAGGATAGGATAGAGGATAGGATAGGATAGGAATAGGATAGAGGATAGGATAGGATAGTGGATAGGATACGATAGAGGATAAGGATAGGATAGAGGATAGGATAGGATAGGATAGAGGATAGGATAGGATAGGATAGAGGATAGGATATGATAGAGGATAGGATAGGATAGAGGATAGGATAGGATAGAGGATAGGATAGGATAGAGGATAGGATAGGATAGAGGATAGGATAGGATAGAGAATAGGATAGGATAGAGGATAGGATAGGATAGAGGATAGGATAGGATAGAGGATAGGATAGAGGATAGGATAGGATAGAGGAAAGGATAGGATTGAGGATAGGATAGGATAGAGGTAGGATATGATAGAGGACAGGAATAGGATTGGGTAGGATAGAGGATGAGGTTAGGATAGGATACAGGATAGGATAGGATAGAGATAGGATAGGATAGAGGATAGGATAGGATGAGATAGGATAGGATACGAGGATACGATCGGATTGGATAGGATAGGAGGATAGATACGATAGTGGAGAGGATAGGATAGAGGAATAGGATATAGGATTGGATAGGATAGAGGATAGGATAGGATAGAGGATAGGATATTATAGAGGATAGGATAGGATAGAGGGATAGGATACGGTAGAGGATAGGATATAGAGGATAGGATAGGATAGAGGATACGATATAGGATTCAATAGGATAGAGGATAGGATACGATAAAGGATAGGATAGGATAGAGGATAGGATAGGATAGAGAATAGGATATAGGATTGGATAGGATAGCTGATAGGATAGGATAGAGGATAGGATAGGATAGAGGATAGGATATGATAGAGGATAGGATATAGGATTGGATACGATAGAGGATAGGATATGATAGAGGATAGGATATGATAGAGGATAGGATATAGGATTGGATAGGATAGAGGATAGGATAGGATAGAGGATAGGATAGGATAGAGGATAGGATAGGATAGAGGTTAGGATATGATAGAGGATAGGATAGGATAGTGGATAGGATAGGATAGAGGATAGGATAGGATATGATAGTGGATAGGATAGGATAGAAGATAGGATAGGATACAGGATAGGATAGGATAGAGGATACGATATAGGATTGGATAGGATAGAGGATAGGATATGATAGAGGATATTATAGGATAGAGAATAGGATGGGATAGAGGATAGGATAGGATAGAGGATAGGATATGATAGAGGATAGGATAGGATAGAGGATAGGATAGGATACAGGATAGGATAGGATAGAGGATAGGATAGGATAGAGGATAGGATAGGATAGAGGATAGAATAGGATAGAGGATAGGATAGGATAGAGGATAGGATATGATACAGGATAGGATAGGATAGAGGATAGGATAGGATAGAGGATAGGATAGGATACAGGATAGGATAGGATAGAGGATAGGATATGATAGAGGATAGGATAGGATAGAGGATAGAATAGGATAGAGGATAGGATAGGATAGAGGATAGGATAGGATAGAGGATAGGATATGATAGAGGATGGATAGGATAGAGGATAGGATAGGATTGAGGATAGGATAGGATAGAGGATAGGATAGGATAGAGGATAATATATGATAGAGGATAGGATAGGATAGAGGATAGGATAGGATAGAGGATAGGATACGATAGAGGATAAGGATAGGATAGAGGATAGGATAGGATAGAGGATAGGATATGATAGAGAATGGGATAGGATAGAGGATAGGATAGGATTGAGGATAGGATAGGATAGAGGATAGGTTAGGATAGAGGATATGATACGATAGAGGATAGGATAGGATAGAGGATAGGATAGGATAGAGGATAGGATACGATAGAGAATAGGATAGGATAGAGGATAGGATACGATAGAGGATAGGATAGGATAGAGAATAGGATATAGGATTGGATAGGATAGAGGATAGAATAGGATAGAGGATAGGATAGGATAGAGGATAGGATAGGATAGAGGATAGGATAGGATAGAGGATAGGATAGGATAGAGGATAGGATAGGATAGAGGATAGGATACGATAGAGAATAGGATAGGATAGAGGATAGGATACGATAGAGGATAGGATAGGATAGAGAATAGGATATAGGATTGGATAGGATAGAGGATAGAATAGGATAGAGGATAGGATAGGATAGAGGATAGGATAGGATAGAGGATAGGATAGGATAGAGGATAGGATAGGATAGAGGATAGGATAGGATAGAGGATAGGATACGATAGAGGATAAGGACAGGATAGAGGATAGGATAGGATAGAGGATAGGATAGGATAGAGGATAGGATAGGGTAGAGGATAGGATACGATAGAGGATAAGGATAGGATAGAGGATAGGATAGGATAGAGGATAGGATAGGATAGAGGATAGGATAGGATAGAGGGTAGGATATGATAGAGGATAGGATATAGGATTGGGTAGGATAGAGGATAGGATAGGATAGAGGATAGGATAGGATAGAGGATAGGATATTATAGAGGATAGGATAGGATAGAGGATAGGATAGGATAGAGGATAGGATAGGATAGAGGATAGGATAGGATAGAGGATAGGATAGGATAGAGGATACGATATAGGATTGGATAGGATAGAGGATAGGATACGATAGAGGATAGGATAGGATAGAGAATAGGATATAGGATTGGATAGGATAGAGGATAGGATAGGATAGAGGATAGGATATTATAGAGGATAGGATAGGATAGAGGATAGGATACGATAGAGGATAGGATAGGATAGAGGATACGATATAGGATTTAATAGGATAGAGGATAGGATACGATAAAGGATAGGATAGGATAGAGGATAGGATAGGATAGAGAATAGGATATAGGATTGGATAGGATAGCTGATAGGATAGGATAGAGGATAGGATAGGATAGAGGATAGGATATGATAGAGGATAGGATATAGGATTGGATAGGATAGAGGATAGGATAGGATAGGATAGAGGATAGGATAGGATAGGATAGAGGATAGGATATGATAGAGGATAGGATAGGATAGAGGATAGGATAGGATAGAGGATAGGATAGGATAGAGGATAGGATAGGATAGAGGATAGGATAGGATAGAGAATAGGATAGGATAGAGGATAGGATAGGATAGAGGATAGGATAGGATAGAGGATAGGATAGAGGATAGGATAGGATAGAGGAAAGGATAGGATAGAGGATAGGATAGGATAGAGGATAGGATATGATACAGGATAGGATAGGATGGAGGATAGGATAGGATAGAGGATAGGATAGGATACAGGATAGGATAGGATAGAGGATAGGATATGATAGAGGATAGGATAGGATAGAGGATAGAATAGGATAGAGGATAGGATAGGATAGAGGATAGGATAGGATAGAGGATAGGATATGATAGAGGATGGGATAGGATAGAGGATAGGATAGGATTGAGGATAGGATAGGATAGAGGATAGGATAGGATAGAGGATAATATATGATAGAGGATAGGATAGGATAGAGGATAGGATAGGATAGAGGATAGGATAGGATAGAGGATAGGATAGGATAGAGGATAGGATAGGATAGAGGATAGGATAGGATAGAGAATAGGATATAGGATTGGATAGGATAGCGGATAGGATAGGATAGAGGATAGGATAGGATAGAGGATAGGATACGATAGAGGTTATTATAGGATAGAGGATAGGATACGATAGAGGATAAGGATAGGATAGAGGATAGGATAGGATAGAGGATAGGATATGATAGAGGATGGGATAGGATAGAGGATAGGATAGGATTGAGGATAGGATAGGATAGAGGATAGGTTAGGATAGAGGATATGATACGATAGAGGATAGGATAGGATAGAGGATAGGATAGGATAGAGGATAGGATACGATAGAGAATAGGATAGGATAGAGGATAGGATACGATAGAGGATAGGATAGGATAGAGAATAGGATATAGGATTGGATAGGATAGAGGATAGAATAGGATAGAGGATAGGATAGGATAGAGGATAGGATAGGATAGAGGATAGGATAGGATAGAGGATAGGATAGGATAGAGGATAGGATAGGATAGAGGATAGGATACGATAGAGGATAAGGACAGGATAGAGGATAGGATAGGATAGAGGATAGGATAGGATAGAGGATAGGATAGGGTAGAGGATAGGATACGATAGAGGATAAGGATAGGATAGAGGATAGGATAGGATAGAGGATAGGATAGGATAGAGGATAGGATAGGATAGAGGGTAGGATATGATAGAGGATAGGATATAGGATTGGGTAGGATAGAGGATAGGATAGGATAGAGGATAGGATAGGATAGAGGATAGGATATTATAGAGGATAGGATAGGATAGAGGATAGGATAGGATAGAGGATAGGATAGGATAGAGGATAGGATAGGATAGAGGATAGGATAGGATAGAGGATACGATATAGGATTGGATAGGATAGAGGATAGGATACGATAGAGGATAGGATAGGATAGAGAATAGGATATAGGATTGGATAGGATAGAGGATAGGATAGGATAGAGGATAGGATATTATAGAGGATAGGATAGGATAGAGGATAGGATACGATAGAGGATAGGATAGGATAGAGGATACGATATAGGATTTAATAGGATAGAGGATAGGATACGATAAAGGATAGGATAGGATAGAGGATAGGATAGGATAGAGAATAGGATATAGGATTGGATAGGATAGCTGATAGGATAGGATAGAGGATAGGATAGGATAGAGGATAGGATATGATAGAGGATAGGATATAGGATTGGATAGGATAGAGGATAGGATAGGATAGAGGATAGGATAGGATAGAGGATAGGATAGGATAGAGAATAGGATATAGGATTGGATAGGATAGCGGATAGGATAGGATAGAGGATAGGATAGGATAGAGGATAGGATACGATAGAGGTTATTATAGGATAGAGGATAGGATACGATAGAGGATAAGGATAGGATAGAGGATAGGATAGGATAGAGGATAGGATATGATAGAGGATGGGATAGGATAGAGGATAGGATAGGATTGAGGATAGGATAGGATAGAGGATAGGTTAGGATAGAGGATATGATACGATAGAGGATAGGATAGGATAGAGGATAGGATAGGATAGAGGATAGGATACGATAGAGAATAGGATAGGATAGAGGATAGGATAGGATAGAGGATAGGATAGGATAGAGGATACGATAGGATAGAGGATAGGATACGATATAGGATAGGATAGGATAGAGGATACGATATAGGATTTAATAGGATATAGGATAGGATACGATAAAGGATAGGATAGGATAGAGGATAGGATAGGATATAGAATAGGATACAGGATTGGTTAGGATAACGGATAGGATAGGATAGAGGATAGGATACGATAGAGGATAGGATAGGATAGAGAATAGGATATAGGATTGGATAGGATAGAGGATAGAATAGGATAGAGGATAGGATAGGATAGGGGATAGGATAGGATAGAGGATAGGATTGGATAGAGGATAGGATAGGATAGAGGATAGGATAGGATAGAGGATAGGATACGATAGAGGATAAGGATAGGATAGAGGATAGGATAGGATAGAGGATAGGATAGGGTAGAGGATAGGATACGATAGAGGATAGGATAGGATAGAGGATAGGATAGGATAGAGGATACGATAGGATAGAGGATAGGATACGATATAGGATAGGATAGGATAGAGGATACGATATAGGATTTAATAGGATACAGGATAGGATACGATAAAGGATAGGATAGGATAGAGGATAGGATAGGATATAGAATAGGATATAGGATTGGTTAGGATAACGGATAGGATAGGATAGAGGATAGGATACGATAGAGGATAGGATAGGATAGAGAATAGGATATAGGATTGGATAGGATAGAGGATAGAATAGGATAGAGGATACGATATAGGATTTAATAGGATAGAGGATAGGATACGATAACGGATAGGATAGGATAGAGGATAGGATAGGATAGAGAATAGGATATAGGATTGGATAGGATAGCTGATAGGATAGGATAGAGGATAGGATAGGATAGAGGATAGGATATGATAGAGGATAGGATATAGGATTGGATAGGATAGAGGATAGGATAGGATAGAGGATAGGATAGGATAGAGGATAGGATAGGATAGAGAATAGGATATAGGATTGGATAGGATAGCGGATAGGATAGGATAGAGGATAGGATAGGATAGAGGATAGGATACGATAGAGGTTATTATAGGATAGAGGATAGGATACGATAGAGGATAAGGATAGGATAGAGGATAGGATAGGATAGAGGATAGGATATGATAGAGGATGGGATAGGATAGAGGATAGGATAGGATTGAGGATAGGATAGGATAGAGGATAGGTTAGGATAGAGGATATGATACGATAGAGGATAGGATAGGATAGAGGATAGGATAGGATAGAGGATAGGATACGATAGAGAATAGGATAGGATAGAGGATAGGATAGGATAGAGGATAGGATAGGATAGAGGATACGATAGGATAGAGGATAGGATACGATATAGGATAGGATAGGATAGAGGATACGATATAGGATTTAATAGGATATAGGATAGGATACGATAAAGGATAGGATAGGATAGAGGATAGGATAGGATATAGAATAGGATATAGGATTGGTTAGGATAACGGATAGGATAGGATAGAGGATAGGATACGATAGAGGATAGGATAGGATAGAGAATAGGATATAGGATTGGATAGGATAGAGGATAGAATAGGATAGAGGATAGGATAGGATAGAGGATAGGATAGGATAGAGGATAGGATAGGATAGAGGATAGGATAGGATAGAGGATAGGATAGGATAGAGGATAGGATAGGGTAGAGGATAGGATACGATAGAGGATAAGGATAGGATAGAGGATAGGATAGGATAGAGGATAGGATAGGATAGAGGATAGGATAGGATAGAGGGTAGGATATGATAGAGGATAGGATATAGGATTGGGTAGGATAGAGGATAGGATAGGATAGAAGATAGGATAGGATAGAGGATAGGATATTATAGAGGATAGGATAGGATAGAGGATAGGATAGGATAGAGGATAGGATAGGATAGAGGATAGGATAGGATAGAGGATAGGATAGGATAGAGGATAGGATAGGATAGAGGATAGGATAGGATAGAGGATACGATATAGGATTGGATAGGATAGAGGATAGGATACGATAGAGGATAGGATAGGATAGAGAATAGGATATAGGATTGGATAGGATAGAGGATAGGATAGGATAGAGGATAGGATATTATAGAGGATAGGATAGGATAGAGGATAGGATACGATAGAGGATAGGATAGGATAGAGGATACGATATAGGATTTAATAGGATAGAGGATACGATACGATAAAGGATAGGATAGGATAGAGGATAGGATAGGATAGAGAATAGGATATAGGATTGGATAGGATAGCTGATAGGATAGGATAGAGGATAGGATAGGATAGAGGATAGGATATGATAGAGGATAGGATATAGGATTGGATAGGATAGAGGATAGGATAGGATAGAGGATAGGATAGGATAGAGGATAGGATAGGATAGAGGTTAGGATATGATAGAGGATAGGATAGGATAGTGGATAGGATAGGATAGAGGATAGGATAGGATATGATAGTGGATAGGATAGGATAGAGGATAGGATAGGATACAGGATAGGATAGGATAGAGGATACGATATAGGATTGGATAGGATAGAGGATAGGATATGATAGAGGATATTATAGGATAGAGAATAGGATGGGATAGAGGATAGGATAGGATAGAGGATAGGATATGATAGAGGATAGGATAGGATAGAGGATAGGATAGGATACAGGATAGGATAGGATAGAGGATAGGATAGGATAGAGGATAGGATAGGATAGAGGATAGAATAGGATAGAGGATAGGATAGGATAGAGGATAGGATATGATACAGGATAGGATAGGATAGAGGATAGGATAGGATAGAGGATAGGATAGGATACAGGATAGGATAGGATAGAGGATAGGATATGATAGAGGATAGGATAGGATAGAGGATAGAATAGGATAGAGGATAGGATAGGATAGAGGATAGGATAGGATAGAGGATAGGATATGATAGAGGATGGGATAGGATAGAGGATAGGATAGGATTGAGGATAGGATAGGATAGAGGATAGGATAGGATAGAGGATAATATATGATAGAGGATAGGATAGGATAGAGGATAGGATAGGATAGAGGATAGGATAGGATAGAGGATAGGATAGGATAGAGGATAGGATAGGATAGAGGATAGGATAGGATAGAGAATAGGATATAGGATTGGATAGGATAGCGGATAGGATAGGATAGAGGATAGGATAGGATAGAGGATAGGATACGATAGAGGTTATTATAGGATAGAGGATAGGATACGATAGAGGATAAGGATAGGATAGAGGATAGGATAGGATAGAGGATAGGATATGATAGAGGATGGGATAGGATAGAGGATAGGATAGGATTGAGGATAGGATAGGATAGAGGATAGGTTAGGATAGAGGATATGATACGATAGAGGATAGGATATAGGATTGGATAGGATAGAGGATAGAATAGGATAGAGGATAGGATAGGATAGAGGATAGGATAGGATAGAGGATAGGATAGGATAGAGGATAGGATAGGATAGAGGATAGGATAGGATAGAGGATAGGATACGATAGAGGATAAGGACAGGATAGAGGATAGGATAGGATAGAGGATAGGATAGGATAGAGGATAGGATAGGGTAGAGGATAGGATACGATAGAGGATAAGGATAGGATAGAGGATAGGATAGGATAGAGGATAGGATAGGATAGAGGATAGGATAGGATAGAGGGTAGGATATGATAGAGGATAGGATATAGGATTGGGTAGGATAGAGGATAGGATAGGATAGAGGATAGGATAGGATAGAGGATAGGATATTATAGAGGATAGGATAGGATAGAGGATAGGATAGGATAGAGGATAGGATAGGATAGAGGATAGGATAGGATAGAGGATAGGATAGGATAGAGGATACGATATAGGATTGGATAGGATAGAGGATAGGATACGATAGAGGATAGGATAGGATAGAGAATAGGATATAGGATTGGATAGGATAGAGGATAGGATAGGATAGAGGATAGGATATTATAGAGGATAGGATAGGATAGAGGATAGGATACGATAGAGGATAGGATAGGATAGAGGATATTATAGAGGATAGGATAGGATAGAGGATAGGATACGATAAAGGATAGGATAGGATAGAGGATAGGATAGGATAGAGAATAGGATATAGGATTGGATAGGATAGCTGATAGGATAGGATAGAGGATAGGATAGGATAGAGGATAGGATATGATAGAGGATAGGATATAGGATTGGATAGGATAGAGGATAGGATAGGATAGAGGATAGGATAGGATAGAGGATAGGATAGGATAGAGAATAGGATATAGGATTGGATAGGATAGCGGATAGGATAGGATAGAGGATAGGATAGGATAGAGGATAGGATACGATAGAGGTTATTATAGGATAGAGGATAGGATACGATAGAGGATAAGGATAGGATAGAGGATAGTATAGGATAGAGGATAGGATATGATAGAGGATGGGATAGGATAGAGGATAGGATAGGATTGAGGATAGGATAGGATAGAGGATAGGTTAGGATAGAGGATATGATACGATAGAGGATAGGATAGGATAGAGGATAGGATAGGATAGAGGATAGGATACGATAGAGAATAGGATAGGATAGAGGATAGGATAGGATAGAGGATAGGATAGGATAGATAGAGGATACGATAGGATAGAGGATAGGATACGATATAGGATAGGATAGGATAGAGGATACGATATAGGATTTAATAGGATATAGGATAGGATACGATAAAGGATAGGATAGGATAGAGGATAGGATAGGATATAGAATAGGATACAGGATTGGTTAGGATAACGGATAGGATAGGATAGAGGATAGGATACGATAGAGGATAGGATAGGATAGAGAATAGGATATAGGATTGGATAGGATAGAGGATAGAATAGGATAGAGGATAGGATAGGATAGAGGATAGGATAGGATAGAGGATAGGATTGGATAGAGGATAGGATAGGATAGAGGATAGGATAGGATAGAGGATAGGATACGATAGAGGATAAGGATAGGATAGAGGATAGGATAGGATAGAGGATAGGATAGGGTAGAGGATAGGATACGATAGAGGATAGGATAGGATAGAGGATAGGATAGGATAGAGGATACGATAGGATAGAGGATAGGATACGATATAGGATAGGATAGGATAGAGGATACGATATAGGATTTAATAGGATACAGGATAGGATACGATAAAGGATAGGATAGGATAGAGGATAGGATAGGATATAGAATAGGATATAGGATTGGTTAGGATAACGGATAGGATAGGATAGAGGATAGGATACGATAGAGGATAGGATAGGATAGAGAATAGGATATAGGATTGGATAGGATAGAGGATAGAATAGGATAGAGGATACGATATAGGATTTAATAGGATAGAGGATAGGATACGATAACGGATAGGATAGGATAGAGGATAGGATAGGATAGAGGATAGGATAGGATAGAGAATAGGATATAGGATTGGATAGGATAGCTGATAGGATAGGATAGAGGATAGGATAGGATAGAGGATAGGATATGATAGAGGATAGGATATAGGATTGGATAGGATAGAGGATAGGATAGGATAGAGGATAGGATAGGATAGAGGATAGGATAGGATAGAGAATAGGATATAGGATTGGATAGGATAGCGGATAGGATAGGATAGAGGATAGGATAGGATAGAGGATAGGATACGATAGAGGTTATTATAGGATAGAGGATAGGATACGATAGAGGATAAGGATAGGATAGAGGATAGGATAGGATAGAGGATAGGATATGATAGAGGATGGGATAGGATAGAGGATAGGATAGGATTGAGGATAGGATAGGATAGAGGATAGGTTAGGATAGAGGATATGATACGATAGAGGATAGGATAGGATAGAGGATAGGATAGGATAGAGGATAGGATACGATAGAGAATAGGATAGGATAGAGGGTAGGATAGGATAGAGGATAGGATAGGATAGAGGATACGATAGGATAGAGGATAGGATACGATATAGGATAGGATAGGATAGAGGATACGATATAGGATTTAATAGGATATAGGATAGGATACGATAAAGGATAGGATAGGATAGAGGATAGGATAGGATATAGAATAGGATATAGGATTGGTTAGGATAACGGATAGGATAGGATAGAGGATAGGATACGATAGAGGATAGGATAGGATAGAGAATAGGATATAGGATTGGATAGGATAGAGGATAGAATAGGATAGAGGATAGGATAGGATAGAGGATAGGATAGGATAGAGGATAGGATAGGATAGAGGATAGGATAGGATAGAGGATAGGATAGGATAGAGGATAGGATAGGGTAGAGGATAGGATACGATAGAGGATAAGGATAGGATAGAGGATAGGATAGGATAGAGGATAGGATAGGATAGAGGATAGGATAGGATAGAGGGTAGGATATGATAGAGGATAGGATATAGGATTGGGTAGGATAGAGGATAGGATAGGATAGAAGATAGGATAGGATAGAGGATAGGATATTATAGAGGATAGGATAGGATAGAGGATAGGATAGGATAGAGGATAGGATAGGATAGAGGATAGGATAGGATAGAGGATAGGATAGGATAGAGGATAGGATAGGATAGAGGATAGGATAGGATAGAGGATACGATATAGGATTGGATAGGATAGAGGATAGGATACGATAGAGGATAGGATAGGATAGAGAATAGGATATAGGATTGGATAGGATAGAGGATAGGATAGGATAGAGGATAGGATATTATAGAGGATAGGATAGGATAGAGGATAGGATACGATAGAGGATAGGATAGGATAGAGGATACGATATAGGATTTAATAGGATAGAGGATACGATACGATAAAGGATAGGATAGGATAGAGGATAGGATAGGATAGAGAATAGGATATAGGATTGGATAGGATAGCTGATAGGATAGGATAGAGGATAGGATAGGATAGAGGATAGGATATGATAGAGGATAGGATATAGGATTGGATAGGATAGAGGATAGGATAGGATAGAGGATAGGATAGGATAGAGGATAGGATAGGATAGAGGTTAGGATATGATAGAGGATAGGATAGGATAGTGGATAGGATAGGATAGAGGATAGGATAGGATATGATAGTGGATAGGATAGGATACAGGATAGGATAGGATAGAGGATACGATATAGGATTGGATAGGATAGAGGATAGGATATGATAGAGGATAGGATAGGATAGAGGATAGGATAGGATAGAGAATAGGATATAGGATTGGATAGGATAACGGATAGGATAGGATAGAGGATTGGATAGGATAGAGGATAGGATAGGATAGAGGATACGATATAGGATTTAATAGGATAGAGAATAGGATACGATAGAGGATAGGATAGGATAGAGGATAGGATAGGATAGAGGATAGGATAGGATAGAGGATAGGATAGGATAGAGGATAGGATAGGATAGAGGATAGGATAGGATAGGATAGGATAGAGGATAGGATAGGATAGAGGATAGGATACGATAGAGGATAAGGATAGGATAGAGGATAGGATAGGATAGGATAGAGGATAGGATAGGATAGGATAGAGGATAGGATATGATAGAGGATAGGATAGGATAGAGGATAGGATAGGATAGAGGATAGGATAGGATAGAGGATAGGATAGGATAGAGGATAGGATAGGATAGAGGATAGGATAGGATAGAGAATAGGATAGGATAGAGGATAGGATAGGATAGAGGATAGGATAGGATAGAGGATAGGATAGAGGATAGGATAGGATAGAGGATAGGATAGGATAGAGGATAGGATAGGATAGAGGATAATATAGGATAGAGGATAGGATAGGATAGAAGATAGGATAGGATACAGGATAGGATAGGATAGAGGATAGGATACGATAGAGGATAGGATAGGATAGAGAATAGGATATAGGATTGGATAGGATAGAGGATAGAATAGGATAGAGGATAGGATAGGATAGAGGATAGGACAGGATAGAGGATAGGATAGGATAGAGGATAGGATACGATAGAGGATAAGGATAGGATAGAGGATAGGATAGGATAGAGGATACGATATAGGATTTAATAGGATATAGGATTTAATAGGATAGAGGATAGGATACGATAGAGGATAGGATAGGATAGAGGATAGGATAGGATAGAGGATAGGATAGGATAGAGGATAGGATATGATAGAGGATAGGATAGGATAGAGGATAGGATAGGATAGAGGATAGGATAGGATAGAGGATAGGATAGGATAGAGGATAGGATAGGATAGAGGATAGGATAGGATAGAGAATAGGATAGGATAGAGGATAGGATAGGATAGAGGATAGGATAGGATAGAGGATAGGATAGGATAGAGGATAGGATAGGATAGAGGATAGGATAGGATAGAGGATAGGATAGGATAGAGGATAGGATAGGATAGAGAATAGGATAGGATAGAGGATAGGATAGGATAGAGGATAGGATAGGATAGAGGATAGGATAGGATAGAGGACAGGATACGATAGAGGATAGGATAGGATAGAGGATAGGATAGGATAGAGGATAGGATAGGATAGGATAGGATAGAGGATAGGATAGGATAGAGGATAGGATACGATAGAGGATAAGGATAGGATAGAGGATAGGATAGGATAGGATAGAGGATAGGATAGGATAGGATAGAGGATAGGATATGATAGAGGATAGGATAGGATAGAGGATAGGATAGGATAGAGGATAGGATAGGATAGAGAATAGGATATAGGATTGGATAGGATAGAGGATAGAATAGGATAGAGGATAGGATAGGATAGAGGATAGGATAGGATAGAGGATAGGATAGGATAGAGGATAGGACAGGATAGAGGATAGGATAGGATAGAGGATAGGATACGATAGAGGATAAGGATAGGATAGAGGATAGGATAGGATAGAGGATAGGATAGGATAGAAGATAGGATATAGTAGAGGATAGGATACGATAGAGGATAAGGATAGGATAGAGGATAGGATAGGATAGGATAGAGGATAGGATAGGATAGAGGGTAGGATATGATAGAGGATAGGATATAGGATTGGGTAGGATAGAGGATAGGATAGGATAGAGGATAGGATAGGATAGAGGATAGGATAGGATAGAGGATAGGATAGGATAGAGGATACGATATAGGATTGGATAGGATAGAGGATAGGATACGATAGTGGATAGGATAGGATAGAGAATAGGATATAGGATTGGATAGGATAGAGGATAGGATAGGATAGAGGATAGGATATTATAGAGGATAGGATAGGATAGAGGATAGGATACGATAGAGGATAGGATAGGATAGAGGATACGATATAGGATTTAATAGGATAGAGGATAGGATAAGATAAAGGATAGGATAGGATAGAGGATAGGATGGGATAGAGAATAGGATATAGGATTGGATAGGATAGCTGATAGGATAGGATAGAGGATAGGATAGGATAGATGATAGGATATGATAGAGGATAGGATATAGGATTGGATAGGATAGAGGATAGGATATGATAGAGGATAGGATATAGGATTGGATAGGATAGAGGATAGGATAGGATAGAGGATAGGATAGGATAGAGGATAGGATAGGATAGAGGTTAGGATATGATAGAGGATAGGATAGGATAGTGGATAGGATAGGATAGAGGATAGGATAGGATATGATAGTGGATAGGATAGGATAGAGGATAGGATAGGATACAGGATAGGATAGGATAGAGGATAGGGTATGATAGAGGATAGGATAGGATAGAGGATAGGATAGGATACAGGATAGCATAGGATAGAGGATAGGATAGGATAGAGAATAGGATATAGGATTGGATAGGATAGCGGATAGGATAGGATAGAGGATAGGATAGGATAGAGGATAGGATACGATAGAGGATATTATAGGATAGAGGATAGGATACGATAGAGGATAATGATAGGATAGAGGATAGGATAGGATAGAGAGGATAGGATATGATAGAGGATGGGATAGGATAGAGGATAGGATAGGATTGAGGATAGGATAGGATAGAGGATAGGTTAGGATAGAGGATATGATACGATAGAGGATAGGATAGGATAGAGGATAGGATAGGATAGAGGATAGTATACGATAGAGAATAGGATAGGATAGAGGATAGGATAGGATAGAGGATAGGATAGGATAGAGGATAGGATAGGATAGAGGATAGGATACGATAGAGGATAGGATAGGATAGAGGATACGATATAGGATTTAATAGGATATAGGATAGGATACGATAAAGGATAGGATAGGATAGAGGATAGGATAGGATATAGAATAGGATATAGGATTGGTTAGGATAACGGATAGGATAGGATAGAGGATAGGATACGATAGAGGATAGGATAGGATAGAGAATAGGATATAGGATTGGATAGGATAGAGGATAATAGGATAGATGATAGGATAGGATAGAGGATAGGATAGGATAGAGGATAGGATAGGATAGAGGATAGGATAGGATAGAGGATAGGATAGGATAGAGGATAGGATAGGATAGAGGATAGGATACGATAGAGGATAAGGATAGGATAGAGGATAGGATAGGATAGAGGATAGGATAGGATAGAGGATAGGATAGGATAGAGGATAGGATAGGGTAGAGGATAGGATACGATAGAGGATACGGATAGGATAGAGGATAGGATAGGATAGAGGATAGGATAGGATAGAGGATAGGATAGGATAGAGGGTAGGATATGATAGAGGATAGGATATAGGATTGGGTAGGATAGAGGATAGGATAGGATAGAGGATAGGATAGGATAGAGGATAGGATATTATAGAGGATAGGATAGGATAGAGGATAGGATAGGATAGAGGATAGGATAGGATAGAGGATAGGATAGGATAGAGGGTAGGATATGATAGAGGATAGGATATAGGATTGGGTAGGATAGAGGATAGGATAGGATAGAGGATAGGATAGGATAGAGGATAGGATATTATAGAGGATAGGATAGGATAGAGGATAGGATAGGATACAGGATAGGATAGGATAGAGGATACGATATAGGATTGGATAGGATAGAGGATAGGATATGATAGAGGATAGGATAGGATAGAGGATAGGATAGGATAGAGAATAGGATATAGGATTGGATAGGATAACGGATAGGATAGGATAGAGGATTGGATAGGATAGAGGATAGGATAGGATAGAGGATACGATATAGGATTTAATAGGATAGAGGATAGGATACGATAGAGGATAGGATAGGATAGAGGATAGGATAGGATAGAGGATAGGATAGGATAGAGGATAGGATAGGATAGAGGATAGGATAGGATAGAGGATAGGATAGGATAGAGGATAGGATAGGATAGAGGATAGGATAGGATAGAGGATAGGATAGGATAGAGGATAGGATAGGATAGAGGATAGGATAGGACAGAGGATAGGATAGGATAGAGGATAGGATAGGATAGGGGATAGGATAGGATAGAGGATAGGATAGGATAGGATAGGATAGAGGATAGGATAGGATAGAGGATAGGATACGATAGAGGATAAGGATAGGATAGAGGATAGGATAGGATAGGATAGAGGATAGGATATGATAGAGGATAGGATAGGATAGAGGATAGGATAGGATAGAGGATAGGATAGGATAGAGGATAGGATAGGATAGAGGATAGGATAGGATAGAGGATAGGATAGGATAGAGGACAGGATAGGATAGAGAATAGGATAGGATAGAGGATAGGATAGGATAGAGGATAGGATAGGATAGAGGATAGGATAGAGGATAGGATAGGATAGAGGATAGGATAGGATAGAGGATAATATAGGATAGAGGATAGGATAGGATAGAAGATAGGATAGGATAGAGGATAGGATAGGATAGAGGATAGGATACGATAGAGGATAGGATAGGATAGAGAATAGGATATAGGATTGGATAGGATAGAGGATAGAATAGGATAGAGGATAGGATAGGATAGAGGATAGGACAGGATAGAGGATAGGATAGGATAGAGGATAGGATACGATAGAGGATAAGGATAGGATAGAAGATAGGATAGGATAGAGGATACGATATAGGATTTAATAGGATAGAGGATAGGATACGATAGAGGATAGGATAGGATAGAGGATAGGATAGGATAGAGGATAGGATAGGATAGAGGATAGGATAGGATAGAGGATAGGATAGGATAGAGGATAGGATAGGATAGAGGATAGGATAGGATAGAGGATAGGATACGATAGAGGATAGGATAGGATAGAGAATAGGATATAGGATTGGATAGGATAGAGAATAGAATAGGATAGAGGATAGGATAGGATAGAGGATAGGATCGGATAGAGGATAGGATAGGATAGAGGATAGGACAGGATAGAGGATAGGATAGGATAGAGGATAGGATACGATAGAGGATAAGGATAGGATAGAGGATAGGATAGGATAGAGGATAGGATAGGATAGAAGATAGGATAGGGTAGAGGATAGGATACGATAGAGGATAAGGATAGGATAGAGGATAGGATAGGATAGAGGATAGGATAGGATAGAGGATAGGATAGGATAGAGGGTAGGATATGATAGAGGATAGGATATAGGATTGGGTAGGATAGAGGATAGGATAGGATAGAGGATAGGATAGGATAGAGGATAGGATAGGATAGAGGATACGATATAGGATTGGATAGGATAGAGGATAGGATACGATAGTGGATAGGATAGGATAGAGAATAGGATATAGGATTGGATAGGATAGAGGATAGGATAGGATAGAGGATAGGATATTATAGAGGATAGGATAGGATAGAGGATAGGATACGATAGAGGATAGGATAGGATAGAGGATACGATATAGGATTTAATAGGATATAGGATAGGATACGATAAAGGATAGGATAGGATAGAGGATAGGATAGGATATAGAATAGGATATAGGATTGGTTAGGATAACGGATAGGATAGGATAGAGGATAGGATACGATAGAGGATAGGATAGGATAGAGAATAGGATATAGGATTGGATAGGATAGAGGATAGAATAGGATAGATGATAGGATAGGATAGAGGATAGGATAGGATAGAGGATAGGATAGGATAGAGGATAGGATAGGATAGAGGATAGGATAGGATAGAGGATAGGATAGGATAGAGGATAGGATACGATAGAGGATAAGGATAGGATAGAGGATAGGATAGGATAGAGGATAGGATAGGATAGAGGATAGGATAGGGTAGAGGATAGGATACGATAGAGGATACGGATAGGATAGAGGATAGGATAGGATAGAGGATAGGATAGGATAGAGGATAGGATAGGATAGAGGATAGGATAGGATAGAGGGTAGGATATGATAGAGGATAGGATATAGGATTGGGTAGGATAGAGGATAGGATAGGATAGAGGATAGGATAGGATAGAGGATAGGATATTATAGAGGATAGGATAGGATAGAGGATAGGATAGGATAGAGGATAGGATAGGATAGAGGATAGGATAGGATAGAGGGTAGGATATGATAGAGGATAGGATATAGGATTGGGTAGGATAGAGGATAGGATAGGATAGAGGATAGGATAGGATAGAGGATAGGGTATTATAGAGGATAGGATAGGATAGAGGATAGGATAGGATACAGGATAGGATAGGATAGAGGATACGATATAGGATTGGATAGGATAGAGGATAGGATATGATAGAGGATAGGATAGGATAGAGGATAGGATAGGATAGAGAATAGGATATAGGATTGGATAGGATAACGGATAGGATAGGATAGAGGATTGGATAGGATAGAGGATAGGATAGGATAGAGGATACGATATAGGATTTAATAGGATAGAGGATAGGATACGATAGAGGATAGGATAGGATAGAGGATAGGATAGGATAGAGGATAGGATAGGATAGAGGATAGGATAGGATAGAGGATAGGATAGGATAGAGGATAGGATAGGATAGAGGATAGGATAGGATAGAGGATAGGATAGGATAGAGGATAGGATAGGATAGAGGATAGGATAGGACAGAGGATAGGATAGGATAGAGGATAGGATAGGATAGAGGATAGGATAGGATAGAGGATAGGATAGGATAGGATAGGATAGAGGATAGGATAGGATAGAGGATAGGATACGATAGAGGATAAGGATAGGATAGAGGATAGGATAGGATAGGATAGAGGATAGGATATGATAGAGGATAGGATAGGATAGAGGATAGGATAGGATAGAGGATAGGATAGGATAGAGGATAGGATAGGATAGAGGATAGGATAGGATAGAGGATAGGATAGGATAGAGGATAGGATAGGATAGAGGATAGGATAGGATAGAGAATAGGATAGGATAGAGGATAGGATAGGATAGAGGATAGGATAGGATAGAGGATAGGATAGAGGATAGGATAGGATAGAGGATAGGATAGGATAGAGGATAATATAGGATAGAGGATAGGATAGGATAGAAGATAGGATAGGATAGAGGATAGGATAGGATAGAGGATAGGATACGATAGAGGATAGGATAGGATAGAGAATAGGATATAGGATTGGATAGGATAGAGGATAGAATAGGATAGAGGATAGGATAGGATAGAGGATAGGACAGGATAGAGGATAGGATAGGATAGAGGATAGGATACGATAGAGGATAAGGATAGGATAGAGGATAGGATAGGATAGAGGATACGATATAGGATTTAATAGGATAGAGGATAGGATACGATAGAGGATAGGATAGGATAGAGGATAGGATAGGATAGAGGATAGGATAGGATAGAGGATAGGATAGGATAGAGGATAGGATAGGATAGAGGATAGGATAGGATAGAGGATAGGATAGGATAGAGGATAGGATACGATAGAGGATAGGATAGGATAGAGAATAGGATATAGGATTGGATAGGATAGAGAATAGAATAGGATAGAGGATAGGATAGGATAGAGGATAGGATCGGATAGAGGATAGGATAGGATAGAGGATAGGACAGGATAGAGGATAGGATAGGATAGAGGATAGGATACGATAGAGGATAAGGATAGGATAGAGGATAGGATAGGATAGAGGATAGGATAGGATAGAAGATAGGATAGGGTAGAGGATAGGATACGATAGAGGATAAGGATAGGATAGAGGATAGGATAGGATAGAGGATAGGATAGGATAGAGGATAGGATAGGATAGAGGGTAGGATATGATTGAGGATAGGATATAGGATTGGGTAGGATAGAGGATAGGATAGGATAGAGGATAGGATAGGATAGAGGATAGGATAGGATAGAGGATACGATATAGGATTGGATAGGATAGAGGATAGGATACGATAGTGGATAGGATAGGATAGAGAATAGGATATAGGATTGGATAGGATAGAGGATAGGATAGGATAGAGGATAGGATATTATAGAGGATAGGATAGGATAGAGGATAGGATACGATAGAGGATAGGATAGGATAGAGGATACGATATAGGATTTAATAGGATAGAGGATAGGATACGATAAAGGATAGGATAGGATAGAGGATAGGATAGGATAGAGAATAGGATATAGGATTGGATAGGATAGCTGATAGGATAGGATAGAGGATAGGATAGGATAGATGATAGGATATGATAGAGGATAGGATAGGATAGTGGATAGGATAGGATAGAGGATAGGATAGGATATGATAGTGGATAGGATAGGATAGAGGATAGGATAGGATACAGGATAGGATAGGATAGAGGATACGATATAGGATTGGATAGGATAGAGGATAGGATATGATAGAGGATAGGATAGGATAGAGAATAGGATAGCATAGAGGATAGGATAGGATAGAGGATAGGGTATGATAGAGGATAGGATATAGGATTGGATAGGATAGAGGATAGGATAGGATAGAGGATAGGATAGGATAGAGGATAGGATAGGATAGAGGTTAGGATATGATAGTGGATAGGATAGGATAGAGGATAGGATAGGATACAGGATAGGATAGGATAGAGGATAGGGTATGATAGAGGATAGGATAGGATAGAGGATAGGATAGGATACAGGATAGCATAGGATAGAGGATAGGATAGGATAGAGAATAGGATATAGGATTGGATAGGATAGCGGATAGGATAGGATAGAGGATAGGATAGGATAGGGGATAGGATACGATAGAGGATATTATAGGATAGAGGATAGGATACGATAGAGGATAATGATAGGATAGAGGATAGGATAGGATAGAGGATAGGATATGATAGAGGATAGGATAGGATAGAGAATAGGATAGCATAGAGGATAGGATAGGATAGAGGATAGGGTATGATAGAGGATAGGATATAGGATTGGATAGGATAGAGGATAGGATAGGATAGAGGATAGGATAGGATAGAGGATAGGATAGGATAGAGGTTAGGATATGATAGTGGATAGGATAGGATAGAGGATAGGATAGGATACAGGATAGGATAGGATAGAGGATAGGGTATGATAGAGGATAGGATAGGATAGAGGATAGGATAGGATACAGGATAGCATAGGATAGAGGATAGGATAGGATAGAGAATAGGATATAGGATTGGATAGGATAGCGGATAGGATAGGATAGAGGATAGGATAGGATAGAGGATAGGATACGATAGAGGATATAATAGGATAGAGGATAGGATACGATAGAGGATAATGATAGGATAGAGGATAGGATAGGATAGAGGATAGGATATGATAGAGGATGGGATAGGATAGAGGATAGGATAGGATAGAGGATAGGATAGGATAGAGGATAGGATAGGATAGAGGATAGGATAGGATAGAGGATAGGATAGGACAGAGGATAGGATAGGATAGAGGATAGGATAGGATAGAGGATAGGATAGGATAGAGGATAGGATAGGATAGGATAGGATAGAGGATAGGATAGGATAGAGGATAGGATACGATAGAGGATAAGGATAGGATAGAGGATAGGATAGGATAGGATAGAGGATAGGATATGATAGAGGATAGGATAGGATAGAGGATAGGATAGGATAGAGGATAGGATAGGATAGAGGATAGGATAGGATAGAGGATAGGATAGGATAGAGGATAGGATAGGATAGAGGATAGGATAGGATAGAGAATAGGATAGGATAGAGGATAGGATAGGATAGAGGATAGGATAGGATAGAGGATAGGATAGAGGATAGGATAGGATAGAGGATAGGATAGGATAGAGGATAGGATAGAGGATAGGATAGGATAGAGGATAGGATAGGATAGAGGATAATATAGGATAGAGGATAGGATAGGATAGAAGATAGGATAGGATAGAGGATAGGATAGGATAGAGGATAGGATACGATAGAGGATAGGATAGGATAGAGAGTAGGATATAGGATTGGATAGGATAGAGGATAGAATAGGATAGAGGATAGGATAGGATAGAGGATAGGACAGGATAGAGGATAGGATAGGATAGAGGATAGGATACGATAGAGGATAAGGATAGGATAGAGGATAGGATAGGATAGAGGATACGATATAGGATTTAATAGGATAGAGGATAGGATACGATAAAGGATAGGATAGGATAGAGGATAGGATAGGATAGAGAATAGGATATAGGATTGGATAGGATAGCTGATAGGATAGGATAGAGGATAGGATAGGATAGATGATAGGATATGATAGAGGATAGGATAGGATAGTGGATAGGATAGGATAGAGGATAGGATAGGATATGATAGTGGATAGGATAGGATAGAGGATAGGATAGGATACAGGATAGGATAGGATAGAGGATACGATATAGGATTGGATAGGATAGAGGATAGGATATGATAGAGGATAGGATAGGATAGAGAATAGGATAGCATAGAGGATAGGATAGGATAGAGGATAGGGTATGATAGAGGATAGGATATAGGATTGGATAGGATAGAGGATAGGATAGGATAGAGGATAGGATAGGATAGAGGATAGGATAGGATAGAGGTTAGGATATGATAGTGGATAGGATAGGATAGAGGATAGGATAGGATACAGGATAGGATAGGATAGAGGATAGGGTATGATAGAGGATAGGATAGGATAGAGGATAGGATAGGATACAGGATAGCATAGGATAGAGGATAGGATAGGATAGAGAATAGGATATAGGATTGGATAGGATAGCGGATAGGATAGGATAGAGGATAGGATAGGATAGAGGATAGGATACGATAGAGGATATTATAGGATAGAGGATAGGATACGATAGAGGATAATGATAGGATAGAGGATAGGATAGGATAGAGGATAGGATATGATAGAGGATGGGATAGGATAGAGGATAGGATAGGATAGAGGATAGGATAGGATAGAGGATAGGATAGGATAGAGGATAGGATAGGATAGAGGATAGGATAGGACAGAGGATAGGATAGGATAGAGGATAGGATAGGATAGAGGATAGGATAGGATAGAGGATAGGATAGGATAGGATAGGATAGAGGATAGGATAGGATAGAGGATAGGATACGATAGAGGATAAGGATAGGATAGAGGATAGGATAGGATAGGATAGAGGATAGGATATGATAGAGGATAGGATAGGATAGAGGATAGGATAGGATAGAGGATAGGATAGGATAGAGGATAGGATAGGATAGAGGATAGGATAGGATAGAGGATAGGATAGGATAGAGGATAGGATAGGATAGAGAATAGGATAGGATAGAGGATAGGATAGGATAGAGGATAGGATAGGATAGAGGATAGGATAGAGGATAGGATAGGATAGAGGATAGGATAGGATAGAGGATAGGATAGAGGATAGGATAGGATAGAGGATAGGATAGGATAGAGGATAATATAGGATAGAGGATAGGATAGGATAGAAGATAGGATAGGATAGAGGATAGGATAGGATAGAGGATAGGATACGATAGAGGATAGGATAGGATAGAGAGTAGGATATAGGATTGGATAGGATAGAGGATAGAATAGGATAGAGGATAGGATAGGATAGAGGATAGGACAGGATAGAGGATAGGATAGGATAGAGGATAGGATACGATAGAGGATAAGGATAGGATAGAGGATAGGATAGGATAGAGGATACGATATAGGATTTAATAGGATAGAGGATAGGATACGATAGAGGATAGGATAGGATAGAGGATAGGATAGGATAGAGGATAGGATAGGATAGAGGATAGGATAGGATAGAGGATAGGATAGGATAGAGGATAGGATAGGATAGAGGATAGGATAGGATAGAGGATAGGATACGATAGAGGATAGGATAGGATAGAGAATAGGATATAGGATTGGATAGGATAGAGAATAGAATAGGATAGAGGATAGGATAGGATAGAGGATAGGATCGGATAGAGGATAGGATAGGATAGAGGATAGGACAGGATAGAGGATAGGATAGGATAGAGGATAGGATACGATAGAGGATAAGGATAGGATAGAGGATAGGATAGGATAGAGGATAGGATAGGATAGAAGATAGGATAGGGTAGAGGATAGGATACGATAGAGGATAAGGATAGGATAGAGGATAGGATAGGATAGAGGATAGGATAGGATAGAGGATAGGATAGGATAGAGGGTAGGATATGATAGAGGATAGGATATAGGATTGGGTAGGATAGAGGATAGGATAGGATAGAGGATAGGATAGGATAGAGGATAGGATAGGATAGAGGATACGATATAGGATTGGATAGGATAGAGGATAGGATACGATAGTGGATAGGATAGGATAGAGAATAGGATATAGGATTGGATAGGATAGAGGATAGGATAGGATAGAGGATAGGATATTATAGAGGATAGGATAGGATAGAGGATAGGATACGATAGAGGATAGGATAGGATAGAGGATACGATATAGGATTTAATAGGATAGAGGATAGGATACGATAAAGGATAGGATAGGATAGAGGATAGGATAGGATAGAGAATAGGATATAGGATTGGATAGGATAGCTGATAGGATAGGATAGAGGATAGGATAGGATAGATGATAGGATATGATAGAGGATAGGATAGGATAGTGGATAGGATAGGATAGAGGATAGGATAGGATATGATAGTGGATAGGATATAGGATTGGGTAGGATAGAGGATAGGATAGGATAGAGGATAGGATAGGATAGAGGATAGGATAGGATAGAGGATAGGATAGGATAGAGGATACGATATAGGATTGGATAGGATAGAGGATAGGATACGATAGTGGATAGGATAGGATAGAGAATAGGATATAGGATTGGATAGGATAGAGGATAGGATAGGATAGAGGATAGGATATTATAGAGGATAGGATAGGATAGAGGATAGGATAGGATAGAGGATAGGATAGGATAGAGGATAGGATAGGATAGAGGATAGGATAGGATAGAGGATAGGATACGATAGAGGATAGGATAGGATAGAGAATAGGATATAGGATTGGATAGGATAGAGAATAGAATAGGATAGAGGATAGGATAGGATAGAGGATAAGGATAGGATAGAGGATAGGATAGGATAGAGGATAGGATAGGATAGAAGATAGGATAGGGTAGAGGATAGGATACGATAGAGGATAAGGATAGGATAGAGGATAGGATAGGATAGAGGATAGGATAGGATAGAGGATAGGATAGGATAGAGGATAGGATAGGATAGAGGGTAGGATATGATAGAGGATAGGATATAGGATTGGGTAGGATAGAGGATAGGATAGGATAGAGGATAGGATAGGATAGAGGATAGGATAGGATAGAGGATACGATATAGGATTGGATAGGATAGAGGATAGGATACGATAGTGGATAGGATAGGATAGAGAATAGGATATAGGATTGGATAGGATAGAGGATAGGATAGGATAGAGGATAGGATATTATAGAGGATAGGATAGGATAGAGGATAGGATACGATAGAGGATAGGATAGGATAGAGGATACGATATAGGATTTAATAGGATAGAGGATAGGATACGATAAAGGATAGGATAGGATAGAGGATAGGATAGGATAGAGAATAGGATATAGGATTGGATAGGATAGCTGATAGGATAGGATAGAGGATAGGATAGGATAGATGATAGGATATGATAGAGGATAGGATAGGATAGTGGATAGGATAGGATAGAGGATAGGATAGGATATGATAGTGGATAGGATAGGATAGAGGATAGGATAGGATACAGGATAGGATAGGATAGAGGATACGATATAGGATTGGATAGGATAGAGGATAGGATATGATAGAGGATAGGATAGGATAGAGAATAGGATAGCATAGAGGATAGGATAGGATAGAGGATAGGGTATGATAGAGGATAGGATAGGATAGAGGATAGGATAGGATACAGGATAGGATAGGATAGAGGATAGGATAGGATAGAGGATATAATAGGATAGAGGATAGAATAGGATAGAGGATAGGATAGGATAGAGGATAGGATAGGATAGAGAATAGGATATAGGATTGGATAGGATAGCTGATAGGATAGGATAGAGGATAGGATAGTATAGAGGATAGGATATGATAGAGGATAGGATATAGGATTGGATAGGATAGAGGATAGGATAGGATAGAGGATAGGATATGATAGAGGATAGGATATAGGATTGGATAGGATAGAGGATAGGATAGGATAGAGGATAGGATAGGATAGAGGATAGGATAGGATAGAGGTTAGGATATGATAGAGGATAGGATAGGATAGTGGATAGGATAGGATAGAGGATAGGATAGGATATGATAGTGGATAGGATAGGATAGAGGATAGGATAGGATACAGGATAGGATAGGATAGAGGATACGATATAGGATTGGATAGGATAGAGGATAGGATATGATAGAGGATAGGATAGGATAGAGGATAGGATAGGATAGAGAATAGGATATAGGATTGGATAGGATAACGGATAGGATAGGATAGAGGATTGGATAGGATAGAGGATAGGATAGGATAGAGGATACGATATAGGATTTAATAGGATAGAGGATAGGATACGATAGAGGATTGGATAGGATAGAGGATAGGATAGGATAGAGGATAGGATAGGATAGAGGATAGGATAGGATAGAGGATAGGATAGGATAGAGGATAGGATAGGATAGAGGATAGGATAGGATAGGATAGGATAGGATAGAGGATAGGATAGGATAGAGGATAGGATACGATAGAGGATAAGGATAGGATAGAGGATAGGATAGGATAGGATAGAGGATACGATATAGGATTGGATAGGATAGAGGATAGGATACGATAGTGGATAGGATAGGATAGAGAATAGGATATAGGATTGGATAGGATAGAGGATAGGATAGGATAGAGGATAGGATATTATAGAGGATAGGATAGGATAGAGGATAGGATACGATAGAGGATAGGATAGGATAGAGGATACGATATAGGATTTAATAGGATAGAGGATAGGATACGATAAAGGATAGGATAGGATAGAGGATAGGATAGGATAGAGAATAGGATATAGGATTGGATAGGATAGCTGATAGGATAGGATAGAGGATAGGATAGGATAGATGATAGGATATGATAGAGGATAGGATATAGGATTGGATAGGATAGAGGATAGGATATGATAGAGGATAGGATATGATAGAGGATAGGATATAGGATTGGATAGGATAGAGGATAGGATAGGATAGAGGATAGGATAGGATAGAGGATAGGATAGGATAGAGGTTAGGATATGATAGAGGATAGGATAGGATAGTGGATAGGATAGGATAGAGGATAGGATAGGATATGATAGTGGATAGGATAGGATAGAGGATAGGATAGGATACAGGATAGGATAGGATAGAGGATAGGGTATGATAGAGGATATAATAGGATAGAGGATAGGATAGGATACAGGATAGGATAGGATAGAGGATAGGATAGGATAGAGAATAGGATATAGGATTGGATAGGATAGCGGATAGGATAGGATAGAGGATAGGATAGGATAGAGGATAGGATACGATAGAGGATATTATAGGATAGAGGATAGGATACGATAGAGGATAAGGATAGGATAGAGGATAGGATAGGATAGAGGATAGGATATGATAGAGGATGGGATAGGATAGAGGATAGGATAGGATTGAGGATAGGATAGGATAGAGGATAGGTTAGGATAGAGGATATGATACGATAGAGGATAGGATAGGATAGAGGATAGGATAGGATAGAGGATAGGATACGATAGAGAATAGGATAGGATAGAGGATAGGATAGGATAGAGGATAGGATAGGATAGAGGATAGGATAGGATAGAGGATAGGATACGATAGAGGATAGGATAGGATAGAGGATACGATATAGGATTTAATAGGATATAGGATAGGATACGATAAAGGATAGGATAGGATAGAGGATAGGATAGGATATAGAATAGGATATAGGATTGGTTAGGATAACGGATAGGATAGGATAGAGGATAGGATACGATAGAGGATAGGATAGGATAGAGAATAGGATATAGGATTGGATAGGATATAGGATTGGATAGGATAGAGGATAGAATAGGATAGAGGATAGGATAGGATAGAGGATAGGATAGGATAGAGGATAGGATAGGATAGAGGATAGGATAGGATAGAGGATAGGATAGGATAGAGGATAGGATACGATAGAGGATAAGGATAGCATAGAGGATAGGATAGGATAGGAGATAGGATAGGATAGAGGATAGGATAGGGTAGAGGATAGGATACGATAGAGGATAAGGATAGGATAGAGGATAGGATAGGATAGAGGATAGGATAGGATAGAGGATAGGATAGGATAGAGGGCAGGATATGATAGAGGATAGGATATAGGATTGGGTAGGATAGAGGATAGGATAGGATAGAGGATAGGATAGGATAGAGGATAGGATATTATAGAGGATAGGATAGGATAGAGGATAGGATAGGATAGAGGATAGGATAGGATAGAGGATAGGATAGGTTAGAGGATAGGATAGGATAGAGGATACGATATAGGATTGGATAGGATAGAGGATAGGATACGATAGAGGATAGGATAGGATAGAGAATAGGATATAGGATTGGATAGGATAGAGGATAGGATAGGATAGAGGATAGGATATTATAGAGGATAGGATAGGATAGAGGATAGGATACGATAGAGGATAGGATAGGATAGAGGATACGATATAGGATTTAATAGGATAGAGGATAGGATACGATAAAGGATAGGATAGGATAGAGGATAGGATAGGATAGAGAATAGGATATAGGATTGGATAGGATAGCTGATAGGATAGGATAGAGGATAGGATATGATAGAGGATGGGATAGGATAGAGGATAGGATAGGATTGAGGATAGGATAGGATAGAGGATAGGTTAGGATAGAGGATATGATACGATAGAGGATAGGATAGGATAGAGGATAGGATAGGATAGAGGATAGGATACGATAGAGAATAGGATAGGATAGAGGATAGGATAGGATAGAGGATAGGATAGGATAGAGGATAGGATAGGATAGAGGATAGGATACGATAGAGGATAGGATAGGATAGAGGATACGATATAGGATTTAATAGGATATAGGATAGGATACGATAAAGGATAGGATAGGATAGAGGATAGGATAGGATATAGAATAGGATATAGGATTGGTTAGGATAACGGATAGGATAGGATAGAGGATAGGATACGATAGAGGATAGGATAGGATAGAGAATAGGATATAGGATTGGATAGGATATAGGATTGGATAGGATAGAGGATAGAATAGGATAGAGGATAGGATAGGATAGAGGATAGGATAGGATAGAGGATAGGATAGGATAGAGGATAGGATAGGATAGAGGATAGGATAGGATAGAGGATAGGATAGGATAGAGGATAGGATACGATAGAGGATAAGGATAGCATAGAGGATAGGATAGGATAGGAGATAGGATAGGATAGAGGATAGGATAGGGTAGAGGATAGGATACGATAGAGGATAAGGATAGGATAGAGGATAGGATAGGATAGAGGATAGGATAGGATAGAGGATAGGATAGGATAGAGGGCAGGATATGATAGAGGATAGGATATAGGATTGGGTAGGATAGAGGATAGGATAGGATAGAGGATAGGATAGGATAGAGGATAGGATATTATAGAGGATAGGATAGGATAGAGGATAGGATAGGATAGAGGATAGGATAGGATAGAGGATAGGATAGGTTAGAGGATAGGATAGGATAGAGGATACGATATAGGATTGGATAGGATAGAGGATAGGATACGATAGAGGATAGGATAGGATAGAGAATAGGATATAGGATTGGATAGGATAGAGGATAGGATAGGATAGAGGATAGGATATTATAGAGGATAGGATAGGATAGAGGATAGGATACGATAGAGGATAGGATAGGATAGAGGATACGATATAGGATTTAATAGGATAGAGGATAGGATACGATAAAGGATAGGATAGGATAGAGGATAGGGTAGGATAGAGAATAGGATATAGGATTGGATAGGATAGCTGATAGGATAGGATAGAGGATAGGATAGGATAGAGGATAGGATATGATAGAGGATAGGATATAGGATTGGATAGGATAGAGGATAGGATAGGATAGAGGATAGGATAGGATAGAGGATAGGATAGGATAGAGGTTAGGATATGATAGAGGATAGGATAGGATAGTGGATAGGATAGGATAGAGGATAGGATAGGATATGATAGTGGATAGGATAGGATAGAGGATAGGATAGGATACAGGATAGGATAGGATAGAGGATACGATATAGGATTGGATAGGATAGAGGATAGGATATGATAGAGGATAGGATAGGATAGAGGATAGGATAGGATAGAGAATAGGATATAGGATTGGATAGGATAACGGATAGGATAGGATAGAGGATTGGATAGGATAGAGGATAGGATAGGATAGAGGATACGATATAGGATTTAATAGGATAGAGGATAGGATACGATAGATGATAGGATAGGATAGAGGATAGGATAGGATAGAGGATAGGATAGGATAGAGGATAGGATAGGATAGAGGATAGGATAGGATAGAGGATAGGATAGGATAGAGGATAGGATAGGATAGAGGATAGGATAGGATAGAGGATAGGATAGGATAGAGGATAGGATAGGATAGAGGATAGGATACGATAGAGGATAAGGATAGGATAGAGGATAGGATAGGATAGAGGATAGGATAGGATAGAAGATAGGATAGGGTAGAGGATAGGATACGATAGAGGATAAGGATAGGATAGAGGATAGGATAGGATAGAGGATAGGATAGGATAGAGGATAGGATAGGATAGAGGGTAGGATATGATAGAGGATAGGATATAGGATTGGGTAGGATAGAGGATAGGATAGGATAGAGGATAGGATAGGATAGAGGATAGGATAGGATAGAGGATACGATATAGGATTGGATAGGATAGAGGATAGGATACGATAGTGGATAGGATAGGATAGAGAATAGGATATAGGATTGGATAGGATAGAGGATAGGATAGGATAGAGGATAGGATATTATAGAGGATAGGATAGGATAGAGGATAGGATACGATAGAGGATAGGATAGGATAGAGGATACGATATAGGATTTAATAGGATAGAGGATAGGATACGATAAAGGATAGGATAGGATAGAGGATAGGATAGGATAGAGAATAGGATAGGATAGAGAATAGGATAGCATAGAGGATAGGATAGGATAGAGGATAGGGTATGATAGAGGATAGGATAGGATAGAGGATAGGATAGGATACAGGATAGGATAGGATAGAGGATAGGATAGGATACAGGATATAATAGGATAGAGGATAGAATAGGATAGAGGATAGGATAGGATAGAGGATAGGATAGGATAGAGAATAGGATATAGGATTGGATAGGATAGCTGATAGGATAGGATAGAGGATAGGATAGGATAGAGGGTAGGATATGATAGAGGATAGGATATAGGATTGGGTAGGATAGAGGATAGGATAGGATAGAGGATAGGATAGGATAGAGGATAGGATAGGATAGAGGATAGGATAGGATAGAGGATAGGATAGGATAGAGGATACGATATAGGATTGGATAGGATAGAGGATAGGATACGATAGTGGATAGGATAGCATAGAGAATAGGATATAGGATTGGATAGGATAGAGTATAGGATAGGATAGAGGATAGGATATTATAGAGGATAGGATAGGATAGAGGATAGGATACGATAGAGGATAGGATAGGATAGAGGATACGATATAGGATTTAATAGGATAGAGGATAGGATACGATGAAGGATAGGATAGGATAGAGGATAGGATAGGATAGAGAATAGGATATAGGATTGGATAGGATAGCTGATAGGATAGGATAGAGGATAGGATAGGATAGAGGATAGGATATGATAGAGGATAGGATATAGGATTGGATAGGATAGAGGATAAGATATGATAGAGGATAGGATATGATAGAGGATAGGATATAGGATTGGATAGGATAGAGGATAGGATAGGATAGAGGATAGGATAGGATAGAGGATAGGATAGGATAGAGGTTAGGATATGATAGAGGATAGGATAGGATAGTGGATAGGATAGGATAGAGGATAGGATAGGATATGATAGTGGATAGGATAGGATAGAGGATACAATAGGATAGAGGATAGGATAGGATAGAGGATAGGACAGGATA
This sequence comes from Halictus rubicundus, assembly GCF_050948215.1. NCBI lineage: Eukaryota > Metazoa > Arthropoda > Insecta > Hymenoptera > Halictidae > Halictus > Halictus rubicundus. The sequence goes on along the minus strand of NW_027489223.1, from coordinate 11,788 downwards.
GAGGATAGGATAGGATAGAGGATAGGATACGATAGAGGATAAGGATAGGATAGAGGATAGGATAGGATAGAGGATAGGATAGGATAGAAGATAGGATAGGGTAGAGGATAGGATACGATAGAGGATAAGGATAGGATAGAGGATAGGATAGGATAGAGGAAAGGATAGGATAGAGGATAGGATAGGATAGAGGGTAGGATATGATAGAGGATAGGATATAGGATTGGGTAGGATAGAGGATAGGATAGGATAGAGGATAGGATAGGATAGAGGATAGGATAGGATAGAGGATACGATATAGGATTGGATAGGATAGAGGATAGGATACGATAGTGGACAGGATAGGATAGAGAATAGGATATAGGATTGGATAGGATAGAGGATAGGATAGGATAGAGGATAGGATATTATAGAGGATAGGATAGGATAGAGGATAGGATACGATAGAGGATAGGATAGGATAGAGGATACGATATAGGATTTAATAGGATAGAGGATAGGATACGATAAAGGATAGGATAGGATAGAAGATAGGATAGGATAGAGAATAGGATATAGGATTGGATAGGATAGCTGATAGGATAGGATAGAGGATAGGATAGGATAGAGGATAGGATATGATAGAGGATAGGATATAGGATTGGATAGGATAGAGGATAGGATATGATAGAGGATAGGATATGATAGAGGATAGGATATAGGATTGGATAGGATAGAGGATAGGGTAGGATAGAGGATAGGATAGGATAGAGGATAGGATAGGATAGAGGTTAGGATATGATAGAGGATAGGATAGGATAGTGGATAGGATAGGATAGAGGATACGATAGGATATGATAGTGGATAGGATAGGTTAGAGGATAGGATAGGATACAGGATAGGATAGGATAGAGGATACGATATAGGATTGGATAGGATAGAGGATAGGATATGATAGAGGATAGGATAGGATAGAGAATAGGATGGGATAGAGGATAGGATAGGATAGAGGATAGGATATGATAGAGGATAGGATAGGATAGAGGATAGGATAGGATACAGGATAGGATAGGATAGAGGATAGGATAGGATAGAGGATAGGATAGGATAGAGGATAGAATAGGATAGAGGATAGGATAGGATAGAGGATAGGATATGATACAGGATAGGATAGGATAGAGGATAGGATAGGATAGAGGATAGGATAGGATACAGGATAGGATAGGATAGAGGATAGGATATGATAGAGGATAGGATAGGATAGAGGATAGGATAGGATAGAGGATAGGATAGGATAGAGGATAGGATAGGATAGAGGATAGGATAGGATAGAGGATAGGATATGATAGAGGATGGGATAGGATAGAGGATAGGATAGGATTGAGGATAGGATAGGATAGAGGATAGGATAGGATAGAGGATAATATATGATAGAGGATAGGATAGGATAGAGGATAGGATAGGATAGAGGATAGGATAGGATAGAGAATAGGATATAGGATTGGATAGGATAGCGGATAGGATAGGATAGAGGATAGGATAGGATAGAGGATAGGATACGATAGAGGATATTATAGGATAGAGGATAGGATACGATAGAGGATAAGGATAGGATAGAGGATAGGATATGATAGAGGATGGGATAGGATAGAGGATAGGATAGGACTGAGGATAGGATAGGATAGAGGATAGGTTAGGATAGAGGATATGATACGATAGAGGATAGGATAGGATAGAGGATAGGATAGGATAGAGGATAGGATAGGATAGAGAATAGGATAGGATAGAGGATAGGATAGGATAGAGGATAGGATAGGATAGAGGATAGGATAGGATAGAGGATAGGATACGATAGAGGATAGGATAGGATAGAGGATACGATATAGGATTTAATAGGATATAGGATAGGATACGATAAAGGATAGGATAGGATAGAGGATAGGATAGGATAGAGGATAGGACAGGATAGAGGATAGGATAGGATAGAGGATAGGATACGATAGAGGATAAGGATAGGATAGAGGATAGGATAGGATAGAGGATACGATATAGGATTTAATAGGATAGAGGATAGGATACGATAGAGGATAGGATACGATAGAGGATAGGATAGGATAGAGGATAGGATAGGATAGAGGATAGGATAGGATAGAGGATAGGATAGGATAGAGGATAGGATAGGATTGGATAGGATAGAGGATACAATAGGATAGAGGATAGGATAGGATAGAGGATAGGACAGGATAGAGGACAGGATAGGATAGAGGATAGGATACGATAGAGGATAGGATATAGGATTGGGTAGGATAGAGGATAGGATAGGATAGAGGATAGGATAGGATAGAGGATAGGATATTATAGAGGATAGGATAGGATAGAGGATAGGATAGGATAGAGGATAGGATAGGATAGAGGATAGGATAGGATAGAGGATAGGATAGGATAGAGGATAGGATAGGATAGAGGATACGATATAGGATTGGATAGGATAGACGATAGGATACGATAGAGGATAGGATAGGATAGAGAATAGGATATAGTATTGGATAGGATAGAGGATAGGATAGGATAGAGGATAGGATATTATAGAGGATAGGATAGGATAGAGGATAGGATACGATAGAGGATAGGATGGGATAGAGGATACGATATAGGATTTAATAGGATAGAGGATAGGATACGATAAAGGATAGGATAGGATAGAGGATAGGATAGGATAGAGAATAGGATATAGGATTGGATAGGATAGCTGATAGGATAGGATAGGTGATAGGATAGGATAGAGGATTGGATATGATAGAGGATAGGATATAGGATTGGATAGGATAGAGGATAGGATAGGATAGAGGATAGGATAGGATAGAGGATAGGATAGGATAGAGGTTAGGATATGATAGAGGATAGGATAGGATAGTGGATAGGATAGGATAGAGGATAGGATAGGATATGATAGTGGATAGGATAGGATAGAGGATAGGATAGGATACAGGATAGGATAGGATAGAGGATACGATATAGGATTGGATAGGATAGAGGATAGGATATGATAGAGGATAGGATAGGATAGAGGATAGGATAGGATAGAGAATAGGATATAGGATTGGATAGGATAACGGATAGGATAGAATAGAGGATTGGATAGGATAGAGGATAGGATAGGATAGAGGATACGATATAGGATTTAATAGGATAGAGGATAGGATACGATAGAGGATAGGATAGGATAGAGGATAGGATAGGATAGAGGATAGGATAGGATAGAGGATAGGATAGGATAGAGGATAGGATAGGATAGAGGATAGGATAGGATAGAGAATAGGATAGGATAGAGGATAGGATAGGATAGAGGATAGGATAGGATAGAGGATAGGATAGAGGATAGGATAGGATAGAGGATAGGATACGATAGAGGATAAGGATAGGATAGAGGATAGGATAGGATAGAGGATAGGATAGGATAGAAGATAGGATAGGGTAGAGGATAGGATACGATAGAGGATAAGGATAGGATAGAGGATAGGATAGGATAGAGGATAGGATAGGATAGAGGATAGGATAGGATAGAGGGTAGGATATGATAGAGGATAGGATATAGGATTGGGTAGGATAGAGGATAGGATAGGATAGAGGATAGGATAGGATAGAGGATAGGATAGGATAGAGGATAGGATAGGATAGAGGATAGGATAGGATAGAGGATACGATATAGGATTGGATAGGATAGAGGATAGGATACGATAGTGGATAGGATAGGATAGAGAATAGGATATAGGATTGGATAGGATAGAGGATAGGATAGGATAGAGGATAGGATATTATAGAGGATAGGATAGGATAGAGGATAGGATACGATAGAGGATATGATAGGATAGTGGATAGGATAGGATAGAGGATAGGATAGGATATGATAGTGGATAGGATAGGATAGAGGATAGGATAGGATACAGGATAGGATAGGATAGAGGATAGGGTATGATAGAGGATAGGATAGGATAGAGGATAGGATAGGATACAGGATAGGATAGGATAGAGGATAGGATAGGATAGAGAATAGGATATAGGATTGGATAGGATAGCGGATAGGATAGGATAGAGGATAGGATAGGATAGAGGATAGGATACGATAGAGGATATTATAGGATAGAGGATAGGATACGATAGAGGATAAGGATAGGATAGAGGATAGGATAGGATAGAGGATAGGATATGATAGAGGATGGGATAGGATAGAGGATAGGATAGGATTGAAGATAGGATAGGATAGAGGATAGGTTAGGATAGAGGATATGATACGATAGAGGATAGGATAGGATAGAGGATAGGATAGGATAGAGGATAGGATACCATAGAGAATAGGATAGGATAGAGGATAGGATAGGATAGAGGATAGGATAGGATAGAGGATAGGATAGGATAGAGGATAGGATACGATAGAGGATAGGATAGGATAGAGGATACGATATAGGATTTAATAGGATATAGGATAGGATACGATAAAGGATAGGATAGGATAGGATAGAGGATAGGATAGGATAGAGGATAGGATACGATAGAGGATAAGGATAGGATAGAGGATAGGATAGGATAGAGGATAGGATAGGATAGAGGATAGGATAGGGTAGAGGATAGGATACGATAGAGGATAAGGATAGGATAGAGGATAGGATAGGATAGAGGATAGGATAGGATAGAGGATAGGATAGGATAGAGGGTAGGATATGATAGAGGATAGGATATAGGATTGGGTAGGATAGAGGATAGGATAGGATAGAGGATAGGATAGGATAGAGGATAGGATATTATAGAGGATAGGATAGGATAGAGGATAGGATAGGATAGAGGATAGGAGAGGATAGAGGATAGGATAGGATAGAGGATAGGATAGGATAGAGGATAGGATAGGATAGAGGATACGATATAGGATTGGATAGGATAGAGGATAGGATACGATAGAGGATAGGATAGGATAGAGAATAGGATATAGGATTGGATAGGATAGAGGATAGGATAGCATAGAGGATAGGATATTATAGAGGATAGGATAGGATAGAGGATAGGATACGATAGAGGATAGGATAGGATAGAGGATACGATATAGGATTTAATAGGATAGAGGATAGGATACGATAAAGGATAGGATAGGATAGAGGATAGGATAGGATAGAGAATAGGATATAGGATTGGATAGGATAGCTGATAGGATAGGATAGGTGATAGGATAGGATAGAGGATAGATATGATAGAGGATAGGATATAGGATTGGATAGGATAGAGGATAGGATAGGATAGAGGATAGGATAGGATAGAGGATAGGATAGGATAGAGGTTAGGATATGATAGAGGATAGGATAGGATAGTGGATAGGTTAGGATAGAGGATAGGATAGGATATGATAGTGGATAGGATAGGATAGAGGATAGGATAGGATACAGGATAGGATAGGATAGAGGATACGATATAGGATTGGATAGGATAGAGGATAGGATATGATAGAGGATAGGATAGGATAGAGGATAGGATAGGATAGAGAATAGGATATAGGATTGGATAGGATAACGGATAGGATAGAATAGAGGATTGGATAGGATAGAGGATAGGATAGGATAGAGGATACGATATAGGATTTAATAGGATAGAGGATAGGATACGATAGAGGATAGGATAGGATAGAGGATAGGATAGGATAGAGGATAGGATAGGATAGAGGATAGGATAGGATAGAGGATAGGATAGGATAGAGGATAGGATAGGATAGAGAATAGGATAGGATAGAGGATAGGATAGGATAGAGGATAGGATAGGATAGAGGATAGGATAGAGGATAGGATAGGATAGAGGATAGGATACGATAGAGGATAAGGATAGGATAGAGGATAGGATAGGATAGAGGATAGGATAGGATAGAAGATAGGATAGGGTAGAGGATAGGATACGATAGAGGATAAGGATAGGATAGAGGATAGGATAGGATAGAGGATAGGATAGGATAGAGGATAGGATAGGATAGAGGGTAGGATATGATAGAGGATAGGGATATAGGATTGGGTAGGATAGAGGATAGGATAGGATAGAGGATAGGATAGGATAGAGGATAGGATAGGATAGAGGATAGGATAGGATAGAGGATAGGATAGGATAGAGGATAGGATAGGATAGAGGATACGATATAGGATTGGATAGGATAGAGGATAGGATACGATAGTGGATAGGATAGGATAGAGAATAGGATATAGGATTGGATAGGATAGAGGATAGGATAGGATAGAGGATAGGATATTATAGAGGATAGGATAGGATAGAGGATAGGATACGATAGAGGATAGGATAGGATAGAGGATACGATATAGGATTTAATAGGATAGAGGACAGGATACGATAAAGGATAGGATAGGATAGAGGATAGGATAGGATAGAGAATAGGATATAGGATTGGATAGGATAGCTGATAGGATAGGATAGAGGATAGGATAGGATAGATGATAGGATATGATAGAGGATAGGATATAGGATTGGATAGGATAGAGGATAGGATATGATAGAGGATAGGATATGAAGGGATAGGATATAGGATTGGATAGGATAGAGGATAGGATAGGATAGAGGATAGGATAGGATAGAGGATAGGATAGGATAGAGGTTAGGATATGATAGAGGATAGGATAGGATAGTGGATAGGATAGGATAGAGGATAGGATAGGATATGATAGTGGATAGGATAGGATAGAGGATAGGATAGGATACAGGATAGGATAGGATAGAGGATAGGGTATGATAGAGGATAGGATAGGATAGAGGATAGGATAGGATACAGGATAGGATAGGATAGAGGATAGGATAGGATAGAGAATAGGATATAGGATTGGATAGGATAGCGGATAGGATAGGATAGAGGATAGGATAGGATAGAGGATAGGATACGATAGAGGATATTATAGGATAGAGGATAGGATACGATAGAGGATAAGGATAGGATAGAGGATAGGATAGGATAGAGGATAGGATATGATAGAGGATGGGATAGGATAGAGGATAGGATAGGATTGAGGATAGGATAGGATAGAGGATAGGTTAGGATAGAGGATATGATACGATAGAGGATAGGATAGGATAGAGGATAGGATAGGATAGAGGATAGGATACGATAGAGAATAGGATAGGATAGAGGATAGGATAGGATAGAGGATAGGATAGGATAGAGGATAGGATAGGATAGAGGATAGGATACGATAGAGGATAGGATAGGATAGAGGATACGATATAGGATTTAATAGGATATAGGATAGGATACGATAAAGGATAGGATAGGATAGGATAGAGGATAGGATAGGATAGAGGATAGGATAGGATAGAGGATAGGATACGATAGAGGATAAGGATAGGATAGAGGATAGGATAGGATAGAGGATAGGATAGGATAGAGGATAGGATAGGGTAGAGGATAGGATACGATAGAGGATAAGGATAGGATAGAGGATAGGATAGGATAGAGGATAGGATAGGATAGAGGATAGGATAGGATAGAGGGTAGGATATGATAGAGGATAGGATATAGGATTGGGTAGGATAGAGGATAGGATAGGATAGAGGATAGGATAGGATAGAGGATAGGATATTATAGAGGATAGGATAGGATAGAGGATAGGATAGGATAGAGGATAGGATAGGATAGAGGATAGGATAGGATAGAGGATAGGATAGGATAGAGGATAGGATAGGATAGAGGATACGATATAGGATTGGATAGGATAGAGGATAGGATACGATAGAGGATAGGATAGGATAGAGAATAGGATATAGGATTGGATAGGATAGAGGATAGGATAGGATAGAGGATAGGATATTATAGAGGATAGGATAGGATAGAGGATAGGATACGATAGAGGATAGGATAGGATAGAGGATACGATATAGGATTTAATAGGATAGAGGATAGGATACGATAAAGGATAGGATAGGATAGAGGATAGGATAGGATAGAGAATAGGATATAGGATTGGATAGGATAGCTGATAGGATAGGATAGAGGATAGGATAGGATAGAGGATAGGATATGATAGAGGATAGGATATAGGATTGGATAGGATAGAGGATAGGATAGGATAGAGGATAGGATAGGATAGAGGATAGGATAGGATAGAGGTTAGGATATGATAGAGGATAGGATAGGATAGTGGATAGGTTAGGATAGAGGATAGGATAGGATATGATAGTGGATAGGATAGGATAGAGGATAGGATAGGATACAGGATAGGATAGGATAGAGGATACGATATAGGATTGGATAGGATAGAGGATAGGATATGATAGAGGTTAGGATAGGATAGAGGATAGGATAGGATAGAGGAATAGGATATAGGATTGGATAGGATAACGGATAGGATAGGATAGAGGATTGGATAGGATAGAGGATAGGATAGGATAGAGGATACGATATAGATTTAATAGGATAGAGGATAGGATAGGATAGAGGATAGGATAGGATAGAGGTTAGGATATGATAGAGGATAGGATAGGATAGTGGATAGGATAGGATAGAGGATAGGACAGGATATGATAGTGGATAGGATAGGATAGAGGATAGGATAGGATACAGGATAGGATAGGATAGAGGATACGATATAGGATTGGATAGGATAGAGGATAGGATATGATAGAGGATAGGATAGGATAGAGGATAGGATAGGATAGAGAATAGGATATAGGATTGGATAGGATAACGGATAGGATAGGATAGAGGATTGGATAGGATACAGGATAGGATAGGATAGAGGATACGATATAGGATTTAATAGGATAGAGGATAGGATACGATAGAGGATTGGATAGGATAGAGGATAGGATAGGATAGAGGATAGGATAGGATAGAGGATAGGATAGGATAGAGGATAGGATAGGATAGAGGATAGGATAGGATAGAGGATAGGATAGGATAGAGGATAGGATAGGATAGGATAGGATAGGATAGAGGATAGGATAGGATAGAGGATAGGATACGATAGAGGATAAGGATAGGATAGAGGATAGGATAGGATAGGATAGAGGATAGGATATGATAGAGGATAGGATAGGATAGAGGATAGGATAGGATAGAGGATAGGTAGGATAGAGGATAGGTTAGGATAGAGGATAGGAGAGGTGAGAGGATAGGATAGGATAGAGAATAGGTGAGGATAGAGGATGAGGATAGGAGAGAGGTTTGGGTGTGAGGAGAGGTGTGGTGTGTGGAGTGGTGTGTGTGTAGGTGGTGAGGGAGTGGAGAGGTGTGGGGTGTGGTGAGTGGTGTGGTTGGTGTGAGATAGTGGAGTGGTGTGGTGAGTGGTGAGGAGAGGTGTGAGGGTGGTGTGGTGAGTGGTGTGGTGTGGTGTGGGGTTGGTGTGGTGAGAGGTGTGGTGTGGTGATGGAGTGGGGATTGGTGTGGTGAGAGGATTGGAGAGGAGTCTGGATAGGTGTGGAGAGAGGTTAGGGGTGGTGAGAGGATTGGTTGGAGAGAGGAGAGGAGTGGATACTGGTGAGGTGAGGTGTGTGTGAGGAGTGGTGTGTGTTGTGGAGTGAGGTGGGGTGAGGTGTGAGGTGTGGTGTGGTGTGTGGTGAGGTGAGGTGTGTGGTGAGGAGTCAGTGTGTGGAGTGGAGTGGTGAGTGGTGAGGTGTACGTGTGTGGTGTTGGTGTGGTGTGTGGTGTGGTGTGGTGTGTGGTGTGGTGTGGTGTGTGGTGAGGTGTGGTGTGTGGGGTGGTGTGGTGTGAGGTGTGGTGTGTGGTGGGGGTGGTGTCGTGGTGTGGTGTGAGAGAGAGGAGGAAGCACGACAGGAAGGGGGGGGGGGGGTGTGTGTGTGAAGTGACAGCGTGAAAGTACAATTGAAGTGTGAAGTGAAGTGTGAAGTGAAGTAAAGAGTCGAAGTGAAGTGAAGAAGTGAAGTGAAGTGAAGAGTGACGTGAAGTGAAGAGTGAAGTGAAGGTGAAGAGTGAGGTGAAGTGAAGAGTGAAGTGTTGTGAAGAGTGAGGTGAAGTGAAGAGTGAAGTGAAGTGAAGAGTGACAGTGAAGTGAAGAGAGAAGTGAATTGACGTGTGAAGTGGAGAGTGCAGTGAAAGTGAAGAGTGAAGTGAAGTGAAGAGTGAAGTGAAGTGCAGAGTGAAGTGAAGTGAAGAGTGATGTAAGTGAAGAGTGAAGTGAAGTGAAGAGGTGAAGTGAAGTGAAGCGTGAAGTGAAGTGAATAGTGATGTGAAGTGAAGTGAAGAGTGCAAGTGAAGTGAATAGTGAGTGAAGTGAAGAGTGATGTGAAGTTACGAGTGAAGTAGAAGTGAAGAGTGAAGTGAAGTGAAGAGTGAAGTGAAGTGAAGAGTGAAGTGAATTGAAGTGTGAAGTGAAGAGTGATGTGAAGTGAAGAGTGAACGTGACGTGAAGAAGAGAGTGAAGTGACAGAGTGAAGTGAAGTGAAGAGTGAAGTGAAGCTGAACGAGTGAAGTGAAGTGGAGAGTGAAGTGAAGATCGAAGAGTGAAAGTGAAGTGAAGAGTGAAGTGAAGTGACGAGTGAAGTGAAGTGAAGAGTGAAGTGAACGTGAAGAGTGAACGTGACGTGAAGAGTGAAGTGACAGTGAAGCAGTGAAGTGAAGTGAAGTGCAGATTGAAGTGACGGTGAAGATAGAGTGAAGTGAAGAGTGAAGTGAAGTGAAGAGTGAAGTGAAGTGAAGTGAAGTGAAGTGAAAGAGTGAAGTGAAGTGAAGAGTGAAGTGAAGTGAAGAGTGAAGTGAAGTGAAGGAGTGAAGTGAAGTGAAGAGTGAAGTGAAGCTGACGAGTGAAGTGAAGTGAAGAGTGAAGTGAATTGAAGAGTGAGGTGAAGTGAAGAGTGAAGTGGTTTGAAGTGTGAGGTGAAGAGTGAAGTGAAGTGAAGGGTGAAGTGAATTGAAGCGTGAAGTGAAGTGAAGGGTGAAGTGAATTGAAGTGTGAAGCTGGAGAGTGAAGTGAAGTGAAGAGTGAAGTGAAGTGAAGAGTGATGTGAACGTGAAGAGTGAAGTGAATTGAAGTGTGAAGGAGAAGAGTGACAGTGAAGTGAAGGGTGACGTGAAGTGAAGAGTGAAGTGAAGTGAATAGTGATGTGACAGGGAAGTGAAGAGTGAAGTGAAGTGCAAGTGAGTGAAGTGAAGTGAAGAGTGATGTGAAGTAAGAGTGAAGTGAAGTGAAGAGTGACAGTGAAGTGAAGAGTGAAGTGGTTTGAAGGTGTGAGGTGAAGAGTGAAGTGAAGTGAAGAGTGAAGTGAATTGAAGAGTGAAGTGACAGTGAAGGAGTGAAGTGAATTGAAGTGTGAAGTGGAGAGTGAAGTGAAGTGAAGAGTGACGGTGAAGAAAGAGTGCAGTGAGTAGAAGAGTGAAGTGCAGATTGAAGTGTGAAGAGTGAAGAGTGAAGTGAAGTGCAGGGTGCAAGTGAAGTGAAGAGTGAAGTGAAGTGAATAGTGATGTGAAGTGAAGTGAAGTGAAAGTTAAGTGAAGTGACGTGAACGTGAAGAGTGAAGTGAAGTGAGAGTGAAGTGAAGTGAAGAGTGAAGGTGAAGTGAAGAGTGAAGTGAAGTGAAGAGTGAAGTGCAGAGTTGAAGTGAAGTGAAGAGTGAAGTGAAGTGAAGAGTGAAGTGAGTGAAGACGTGAAGTGAAGTGATGCAGTGAAGTGAATTGAAGTGTGAAGTGACGAAGTGAAGTGGAAGTGAAGAGTGAAGTGAAGTGAAGAGTGAGGTGAAGATGAAGAGTGAAGGGTTAGAAGTGTGAAGGTGCAGAGTGAAGTGAAGTGAAGAGGTGAAGTGAAGAGTGAAGTGAAGTGAAGAG
>NW_027489222.1:0-69276 GCF_050948215.1 Halictus rubicundus | reverse complement strand
TCTATCCTATCCTATCCTCTATCCTATCCTATCCTCTAACCTATCCTACCCTCCATCCGATCCTCTATCCTATCCTATCATCTATCCAATTCTATCCTCTATCCTATATTATCCTCTATCCTATCCTATCCTCTATCCAATCCTATCCTCTATCCTATCCTATCCTCTATCCTATCCTACCCTCTATCCTATCCTATCCTCTATCCTATCCCATCCTCTATTATATCCTACCCTCTTTCTTATCCTATCCTCTATCCTATCCTATCCTCTATCCTATCCTATCCTCTATCCGATCCTCTATCCTATCCTACAATCTATTTTATCCTATCCTCTATCCTATCCTATCCTCTATCCTATCCTATCCTCTATCCGATCCTCTATCCTATCCTACAATCTATTTTATCCTATCCTCTATCCTATCCTATCCTCTATGATATCCTATCCTCTATCCTATCCTATCATCTATTTTATCCTATCCTCTATCCTATCCTATCCTCTATACTATCCTATCCTGTATCCCATCCTAACCTCTATCCTATCCTATCCTCTATCCTATCCTATCCTCTATCCTATCCTATCCACTATCCTATTCTATCCTCTATCCTATCCTATCCTCTATCCCATCCTATCCTCTATCCTATCCTATCCTCTATCCTATCCTATCCTCTATCCGATCCTCTATCCTATCCTACAATCTATTTTATCCTATCCTCTATCCTATCCTATCCTCTATGATATCCTATCCTCTATCCTATCCTATCATCTATTTTATCCTATCCTCTATCCTATCCTATCCTCTATACTATCCTATCCTGTATCCCATCCTAACCTCTATCCTATCCTATCCTCTATCCTATCCTATCCTCTATCCTATCCTATCCTCTATCCTATCCTCTCCTCTATTATATCCTACCCTCTTTCTTATCCTATCCTCTATCCTATCCTATCCTCTATCCTATCCTATCCTCTATCCGATCCTCTATCCTATCCTACAATCTATTTTATCCTATCCTCTATCCTATCCTATCCTCTATGATATCCTATCCTCTATCCTATCCTATCATCTATTTTATCCTATCCTCTATCCTATCCTATCCTCTATACTATCCTATCCTGTATCCCATCCTAACCTCTATCCTATCCTATCCTCTATCCTATCCTATCCTCTAACCTATCCTCTATCCTATCCTCTATCCTATCCTATCCTCTATCCGATCCTCTATCCTATCCTATCCTCTATCCTATCCTCTCCTCTATTATATCCTACCCTCTTTCTTATCCTATCCTCTATTCTATCCTATCCTCTATCCTATCCTATCCTCTATCCTATCCTTTCCTCAATCCTATTATATCCTCAATCCTATTATGTCCTCTATCCTATCCTATCCTCTATCCTATCCTATACTCTATCCTATCTTATCCTCTATCCTATCCTATCCTCTATCCTATCCTATCCTCTATCCTATCCTATCCACTATCCTATTCTATCCTCTATCCTATCCTATCCTCTATCCCATCCTATCCTCTATCCTATCCTATCCTCTATCCTATCCTATCCTCTAACCTATCCTACCCTCCATCTGATCCTCTATCCTATCCTATCATCTATCCAATTCTATCCTCTATCCTATATTATCCTCTATCCTATCCTATCCTCTATCCAATCCTATCCTCTATCCTATCCTATCCTCTATCCTATCCTACCCTCTATCCTATCCTATCCTCTATCCTATCCCATCCTCTATTATATCCTATCCTCTATCCTATCCTATCCTCTATCCTATCCTTTCCTCAATCCTATTATATCCTCAATCCTATTATGTCCTCTATCCTATCCTATCCTCTATCCTATCCTATCCTCTATCCTATCCTATCCTCTACCCTATCCTATGTTCTATCCTATCCTATGTTCTATCCTATCCTATGTTCTATCCTATCCTATCCTCTATCCTATTCTATCCTCTATCAAATCCTATCCTCTATCCTATCCTATCCTCTATCCTATCCTATCCTCTATCCTATCCTATCCTCTATCCTATTCTATCCTCTATCCTATCCTATCCTCTATCCTATCCTACCCTCTTTCCTATCCGATCCTCTATCCTATCCCATCCTCTATTATATCCTATCCTCTATCCTATCCTATCCTCTATCCTATCCTTTCCTCAATCCTATTATATCCTCAATCCTATTATGTCCTCTATCCTATCCTATCCTCTATCCTATCCTATCCTGTATCCCATCCTATCCTCTATCCTATCCTATCCTCTATCCTATCCTATCCTCTATACTATCCTATCCTCTATCCTATCCTATCCTCTATCCTATCCTATCCTCTATACTATCCTATCCTCTATCCTATTCTACCCTCTTTCCTATCCTATCCTCTATCCTATCCTATCCTCTATCCTATCCTCTCCTCTATTATATCCTACCCTCTTTCTTATCCTATCCTCTATCCTATCCTATCCTCTATCCGATCCTCTATCCTATCCTAGCCTCTATTTTATCCTATCCTCTATCCTATCCTATCCTCTATCATATCCGATCCTCTATCCTATCCCATCCTCTATTATATCCTATCCTCTATCCTATCCTATCCTCTATCCTATCCTATCCTCTATCCTATCCTAACCTCTATCCTATCCTTTCCTCAATCCTATTATATCCTCTATCCTATCCTACCCTCTTTCCTATCCTATCCTCTATCCTATCCTATCCTCTATCCTATCCTATCCTCTATCCTATCCTATCCTCTATCCTATCCTACCCTCTTTCCTATCCGATCCTCTATCCTACCCCATCCTCTATTATATCCTATCCTCTATCCTATCCTATCCTCTATCCTATCCTACCCTCTTTCCTATCCGATCCTCTATCCTATCCCATCCTCTATTATATCCTATCCTCTATCCTATCCTATCCTCTATCCTATCCTTTCCTCAATCCTATTATATCCTCAATCCTATTATGTCCTCTATCCTATCCTATACTCTATCCTATCCTCTATCCTACCCTCCATCCGATCCTCTATCCTATCCTATCATCTATCCTATTCTATCCTCTATCCTATCCTATCCACTATCCTATCCTATCCTCTATCCTATCCTATCCTCCATCCTATCCTATCCTCTATCCTATCCTATCCTCTTTCCTATCCTCCCCTCTTTCCTATCCTATCCTCTATCCTATCTTATCCTCTATCCTATCCTCTATCCTATCCTCTATCCTATCCTCTATCCTATCCTATCCTCTATCCTATCCTATCCTCTATCCTATCCGATCCTCTATCCTATCCCATCCTCTATTATATCCTATCCTCTATCCTATCCTTTCCTCAATCCTATTATATCCTCAATCCTATTATGTCCTCTATCCTATCCTATCCTCTATCCTATCCTATCCTCTATCCTATCCTATCCTCTATCCTATCCTATCCTCTATCCTATCCTATCCTCTATCCTATCCTATCCTCTATCCTATCCTATCCTCTATCCTATCCTATCCTCTATCCTATCCTATCCTCTATCCTATCCTCTATCCTACCCTCCATCCGATCCTCTATCCTATCCTATCATCTATCCTATTCTATCCTCTATCCTATCCTATCCACTATCCTATACTATCCTCTATCCTATCCTATCCTCCATCCTATCCTATCCTCTATCCTATCCTACCCTCTTTCCTATCCTATCCTCTATCCTATCCTATCCTCTATCCTATCCTCTATCCTATCCTCTATCCTATCCTCTATCCTATCCTCTATCCTATCCTCTATCCTATCCTCTATCCTATCCTCTATCCTATCCTATCCTCTATCCTATCCTATTCTCTATCCTATCCTATCCTCTATCCTATCCTATCCTCTATACTATCCTATCCTCTATCCTATCCTATCCTCTATCCTATCCTATCCTCTATCCTATCCTATCCTCTATCCTATCCTACCCTCTTTCCTATCCTATCCTCTATCCTATCCTATCCTCTATCCTATCCTATCCTCTATCCTATCCTATCCTCTATACTATCCTATCCTCTATCCTATCCTATCCTCTATCCTATCCTATCCTCTATACTATCCTATCCTCTATCCTATCCTATCCTCTATCCTATCCTATCCTCTATCCTCTATCCTATCCTATCCTCTATCCTATCCTACCCTCTTTCCTATCCTATCCTCTATCCTATCCTATCCTCTATCCTATCCTATCCTCTATCCTATCCTATCCTCTATCCTATCCTATCCTCTATCCTATCCTATCCTCTCTCCTATCCTATCCTCTATCCAATCCTCTATCCTATCCTATCCTCTATCCTATCCTATCCTCTATCCTATCCTATCCTCTATCCTATTCTATCATATCCTCTATCCTATGCTATCCTCTATCCTCTCCTCTCCTCTATCCTATCCTACCCTCTTTCCAATCCTATCCTCTATCCTATCCTATCCTCTATCCTACCCTATCCTCTATCCGATCCTCTATCCTATCCTAGCCTCTATTTTATCCTATCCTCTATCCTATCCTATCCTTTATCCTATCCTATCCTCTATCCTATCCTATCATCTATCGTATCCTATCCTCTATCCTATCCTATCCTCTATCCTATCCTATCCTCTATCCTATAATATCATCTATCCTTTCCTATCCTCTATCCTATCCTATCCTCTATCCTATCCTATCCTGTATCCCATCCTATCCTATCCTATCCTATCCTCTATCCGATCTCTATCCTATCCTATCCTCTATTATAACCTATCCTCTATCCTATCCTATCCTCTATCCTATCCTATCCTCTATCCTACCCTCTATACCATCCTCTATCCTATCCTATCCTCTATCCGATCCTCTACCCTATCCTATCCTCTATCCTATCCTCTATCCTATTCTATCCTCTATCCTATCCTATCATCTATCCTATCCAATTACCTATCCTATCCTCTATCCTATCCTTTCCTCTATCCTATCCTATCCTCTATCCTATCCTATACTCTATCCGATTCTCTATCCTATCTTATCCTCTATCCTATCCTATCATCTATCAGATCCTCTATCCTATCCTATCATCTATCCTATCCTCTGTCGTATCCTATCCTATCCTCTGTCCTATCCTATCCTCTTTCCGGTCCTCTATCCTATCCTATCCTCTATCCTATCATCTATCCTATCCTATCCTCTTTCCTATCCTATCCTCTGTCCTATCCTATCCTCTTTCCGGTCCTCTATCCTATCCTATCCTCTATCCTATCATCTATCCTATCCTATCCTCTTTCCTATCCTATCCTCTATCCTATCCTATCCTCTATCCTATCCTATCCTCTCCTCTATCCTATCCTACCCTCTTTCCTATCCTATCCTCTATCCTATCCTATCCTCTATCCTATCCTATCCTCTATCCGATCCTCTATCCTATCCTTTCCTCTATCCTATCCTATCCTCTATCCTATCCGATCCACTATCCTATACTATCCTCTAACCTATCCTATCCTCTATCCTATCCTATCCTCTATCCCATCCTATCCTCTATCCTATCCTATCCTCTATCCTATCCTATCCTCCATCCTATCCTATCCTCTATCCTATCCTATCCTCTATCCTTTCCTCTATCCTATCCTATCCTCTATCCTATCCTTTCCTCTATCCTATCCTATCCTCTATCCTATCCTATCCTCTATCCTATCCTATCCACTATCCTATACTATCCTCTAACCTATCCTATCCTCTATCCTATCCTATCCTCTATCCCATCCTATCCACTATCCTATCCTCTCCTCTATCCTATCCTATCCTCTATCCTATCCTATCCTCTATCCTATCCTATCCTCTATCCTATCCTATCCTCTATCCTATCCTATCCTCTATCCTTTCCTCTACCCTATCCTATCCTGTATAATATCGTTTACTCTATCATATCCTATCCTCTATCCTATAGTATCATTATCCTATTCTATCCTCTATAATATCCTCTATCATATCCAATCCTCTATCGTATCCTCTATCCTATCCTATGCTCTATCCTATCCTATCCTCTATCCTATCCTAACCTCTATACTATCCTTTCTTCTATCCTATCCTATCCTCTATCCTATCCTATCCTCTATCCTATCCTATCCTCTATCCTATCATATCCTCTATCCTTTCCTCTACCCTATCCTATCCTGTATAATATCGTTTACTCTATCATATCCTATCCTCTATCCTATCCTATCATCTATTTTATCCTATCCTCTATCCTATCCTATCCTCTATCCTATCCTATCCTGTATCCCATCCTAACCTCTATCCTATCCTATCCTCTATCCTATCCTATCCTCTATCCTATCCTATCCTCTATCCTATTCTATCCTCTCTCCTATCCAATCCTCTATCCTATCCTTTCCTCAATCCTATTATATCCTCAATCCTATTATGTCCTCTATCCTATCCTATCCTCTATCCTATCCTATCCTCTATCCTATCCTATCCTCTATCCTATCCTATCCTCTATCCTATCCTATCCTCTATCCTATCCTATCCTCTATCCTATCCTATCCTCTATCCTATCCTATCCTCTATCCTATCCTATCCTCTATCCTATCCTCTATCCTACCCTCCATCCGATCCTCTATCCTATCCTATCATCTATCCTATTCTATCCTCTATCCTATCCTATCCACTATCCTATACTATCCTCTATCCTATCCTATCCTCCATCCTATCCTATCCTCTATCCTATCCTACCCTCTTTCCTATCCTATCCTCTATCCTATCCTATCCTCTATCCTATCCTCTATCCTATCCTCTATCCTATCCTCTATCCTATCCTCTATCCTATCCTCTATCCTATCCTCTATCCTATCCTCTATCCTATCCTATCCTCTATCCTATCCTATTCTCTATCCTATCCTATCCTCTATCCTATCCTATCCTCTATACTATCCTATCCTCTATCCTATCCTATCCTCTATCCTATCCTATCCTCTATCCTATCCTATCCTCTATCCTATCCTACCCTCTTTCCTATCCTATCCTCTATCCTATCCTATCCTCTATCCTATCCTATCCTCTATCCTATCCTATCCTCTATACTATCCTATCCTCTATCCTATCCTATCCTCTATCCTATCCTATCCTCTATACTATCCTATCCTCTATCCTATCCTATCCTCTATCCTATCCTATCCTCTATCCTCTATCCTATCCTATCCTCTATCCTATCCTACCCTCTTTCCTATCCTATCCTCTATCCTATCCTATCCTCTATCCTATCCTATCCTCTATCCTATCCTATCCTCTATCCTATCCTATCCTCTATCCTATCCTATCCTCTCTCCTATCCTATCCTCTATCCAATCCTCTATCCTATCCTATCCTCTATCCTATCCTATCCTCTATCCTATCCTATCCTCTATCCTATTCTATCATATCCTCTATCCTATGCTATCCTCTATCCTCTCCTCTCCTCTATCCTATCCTACCCTCTTTCCAATCCTATCCTCTATCCTATCCTATCCTCTATCCTACCCTATCCTCTATCCGATCCTCTATCCTATCCTAGCCTCTATTTTATCCTATCCTCTATCCTATCCTATCCTTTATCCTATCCTATCCTCTATCCTATCCTATCATCTATCGTATCCTATCCTCTATCCTATCCTATCCTCTATCCTATCCTATCCTCTATCCTATAATATCATCTATCCTTTCCTATCCTCTATCCTATCCTATCCTCTATCCTATCCTATCCTGTATCCCATCCTATCCTATCCTATCCTATCCTCTATCCGATCTCTATCCTATCCTATCCTCTATTATAACCTATCCTCTATCCTATCCTATCCTCTATCCTATCCTATCCTCTATCCTACCCTCTATACCATCCTCTATCCTATCCTATCCTCTATCCGATCCTCTACCCTATCCTATCCTCTATCCTATCCTCTATCCTATTCTATCCTCTATCCTATCCTATCATCTATCCTATCCAATTACCTATCCTATCCTCTATCCTATCCTTTCCTCTATCCTATCCTATCCTCTATCCTATCCTATACTCTATCCGATTCTCTATCCTATCTTATCCTCTATCCTATCCTATCATCTATCAGATCCTCTATCCTATCCTATCATCTATCCTATCCTCTGTCGTATCCTATCCTATCCTCTGTCCTATCCTATCCTCTTTCCGGTCCTCTATCCTATCCTATCCTCTATCCTATCATCTATCCTATCCTATCCTCTTTCCTATCCTATCCTCTGTCCTATCCTATCCTCTTTCCGGTCCTCTATCCTATCCTATCCTCTATCCTATCATCTATCCTATCCTATCCTCTTTCCTATCCTATCCTCTATCCTATCCTATCCTCTATCCTATCCTATCCTCTCCTCTATCCTATCCTACCCTCTTTCCTATCCTATCCTCTATCCTATCCTATCCTCTATCCTATCCTATCCTCTATCCGATCCTCTATCCTATCCTTTCCTCTATCCTATCCTATCCTCTATCCTATCCGATCCACTATCCTATACTATCCTCTAACCTATCCTATCCTCTATCCTATCCTATCCTCTATCCCATCCTATCCTCTATCCTATCCTATCCTCTATCCTATCCTATCCTCCATCCTATCCTATCCTCTATCCTATCCTATCCTCTATCCTTTCCTCTATCCTATCCTATCCTCTATCCTATCCTTTCCTCTATCCTATCCTATCCTCTATCCTATCCTATCCTCTATCCTATCCTATCCACTATCCTATACTATCCTCTAACCTATCCTATCCTCTATCCTATCCTATCCTCTATCCCATCCTATCCACTATCCTATCCTCTCCTCTATCCTATCCTATCCTCTATCCTATCCTATCCTCTATCCTATCCTATCCTCTATCCTATCCTATCCTCTATCCTATCCTATCCTCTATCCTTTCCTCTACCCTATCCTATCCTGTATAATATCGTTTACTCTATCATATCCTATCCTCTATCCTATAGTATCATTATCCTATTCTATCCTCTATAATATCCTCTATCATATCCAATCCTCTATCGTATCCTCTATCCTATCCTATGCTCTATCCTATCCTATCCTCTATCCTATCCTAACCTCTATACTATCCTTTCTTCTATCCTATCCTATCCTCTATCCTATCCTATCCTCTATCCTATCCTATCCTCTATCCTATCATATCCTCTATCCTTTCCTCTACCCTATCCTATCCTGTATAATATCGTTTACTCTATCATATCCTATCCTCTATCCTATCCTATCATCTATTTTATCCTATCCTCTATCCTATCCTATCCTCTATCCTATCCTATCCTGTATCCCATCCTAACCTCTATCCTATCCTATCCTCTATCCTATCCTATCCTCTATCCTATCCTATCCTCTATCCTATTCTATCCTCTCTCCTATCCAATCCTCTATCCGATCCTTATCCTATCCTATCCTCTATTATTTCCTATCCTCTATCCTATTCTATCCCCTATCCTATCCTATCCTCTATCCTATCCTGTATCCTATCCTCTATCCTATCCTACCCTCTATCCTATCCTCTACCCTATCCTATCCTGTATAATATCGTTTACTCTATCATATCCTATCCTCTATCCTATAGTATCATCTATCCTATTCTATCCTCTATAATATCGTCTTTCATATCCAATCCTCTATCGTATCCTCTATCCTATACTATCCTCTATCCTATCCTATCCTCTATCCTATCCTAACCTCTTTCCTATCCTTTCCTCAATCCTATTATATCCTCTATCCTATCCTACCCTCTTTCCTATCCTATCCTCTATCCTATCCTATCCTCTATCCTATCCTATCCTCTATCCTATCCTACCCTCTTTCCTATCCTATCCTCTATCCTATCCGATCCTCTATCCTATCCTATCCTCTATCCTATCCTACCCTCTTTCCTATCCGATCCTCTATCCTACCCCATCCTCTATTATATCCTATCCTCTATCCTATCCTATCCTCTATCCTATCCTACCCTCTTTCCTATCCGATCTTCTATCCTATCCCATCCTCTATTATATCCTATCCTCTATGCTATCCTATCCTCTATCCTATCCTTTCCTCAATCCTATTATATCCTCAATCCTATTATGTCCTCTATCCTATCCTATACTCTATCCTATCCTACCCTCTTTCCTATCCTATCCTCTATCCTATCCTATCCTCTATCCTATCCTATCCTCTATCCTATCCTACCCTCTTTCCTATCCGATCCTCTATCCTATCCCATCCTCTATTATATCCTATCCTCTATCCTATCCTATCCTGTATCCTATCCTACCCTCTTTCCTATCCGATCCTCTATCCTATCCCATCCTCTATTATATCCTATCCTCTATCCTATCCTATCCTCTATCCTATCCTATCCTCTATCCTATCCTAACCTCTATCCTATCCTTTCCTCAATCCTATTATATCCTCTATCCTATCCTACCCTCTTTCCTATCCTATCCTCTATCCTATCCTATCCTCTATCCTATCCTATCCTCTATCCTATCCTACCCTCTTTCCTATCCGATCCTCTATCCTACCCCATCCTCTATTATATCCTATCCTCTATCCTATCCTATCCTCTATCCTATCCTACCCTCTTTCCTATCCGATCCTCCATCCTATCCCATCCTCTATTATATCCTATCCTCTATCCTATCCTATCCTCTATCCTATCCTTTCCTCAATCCTATTATATCCTCAATCCTATTATGTCCTCTATCCTATCCTATACTCTATCCTATCCTCCATCCTACCCTCCATCCGATCCTCTATCCTATCCTATCCACTATCCTATCCTATCCTCTATCCTATCCTATCCTCCATCCCATCCTATCCTCTATCCTATCCTATCCTCTATCCTATCCTACCCTCTTTCCTATCCTATCCTCTATCCTATCCTATTCTCTATCCTATCCTCTATCCTATCCTCTATCCTATCCTCTATCCTATCCTATCCTCTATCCTATCCGATCCTCTATCCTATCCCATCCTCTATTATATCCTATCCTCTATCCTATCCTATCCTCTATCCTATCCGTTCCTCAATCCTATTATATCCTCAATCCTATTATGTCCTCTATCCTATCCTATCCTCTATCCTATCCTATCCTCTATCCTATCCTATCCTCTATCCTATCCTATCCTCTATCCTATCCTATCCTCTATCCTATCCTATCCTCTATCCTATCCTATCCTCTATCCTTTCCTCTACCCTATCCTATCCTGTATAATATCGTTTACTCTATCATATCCTATCCTCTATCCTATAGTATCATCTATCCTATTCTATCCTCTATAATATCCTCTATCATATCCAATCCTCTATCGTATCCTCTATCCTATCCTATGCTCTATCCTATCCTATCCTCTATCCTATCCTAACCTCTATACTATCCTTTCTTCTATCCTATCCTATCCTCTATCCTATCCTATCCTCTATCCTATCCTATCCTCTATCCTATCCTATCCTCTATCCTTTCCTCTACCCTATCCTATCCTGTATAATATCGTTTACTCTATCATATCCTATCCTATCATCTATTTTATCCTATCCTCTATCCTATCCTATCCTCTATCCTATCCTGTATCCCATCCTAACCTCTATCCTATCCTATCCTCTATCCTATCCTATCCTCTATCCTATCCTATCCTCTATCCTATCCTATCCTCTATCCTATCCTATCCTCTATCCTATCCTATCCTCTCTCCTATCCAATCCTCTATCCGATCCTTATCCTATCCTATCCTCTATTATTTCCTATCCTCTATCCTATCCTATCCCCTATCCTATCCTATCCTCTATCCTATCCTGTATCCTATCCTCTATCCTATCCTACCCTCTATCCTATCCTCTACCCTATCCTATCCTGTATAATATCGTTTACTCTATCATATCCTATCCTCTATCCTATAGTATCATCTATCCTATTCTATCCTCTATAATATCGTCTTTCATATCCAATCCTCTATCGTATCCTCTATCCTATACTATCCTCTATCCTATCCTATCCTCTATCCTATCCGATCCTCTATCCTATCCTATCCTCTATCCTATCCTACCCTCTTTCCTATCCGATCCTCTATCCTACCCCATCCTCTATTATATCCTATCCTCTATCCTATCCTATCCTCTATCCTATCCTACCCTCTTTCCTATCCGATCTTCTATCCTATCCCATCCTCTATTATATCCTATCCTCTATGCTATCCTATCCTCTATCCTATCCTTTCCTCAATCCTATTATATCCTCAATCCTATTATGTCCTCTATCCTATCCTATACTCTATCCTATCCTCTATCCTACCCTCCATCCGATCCTCTATCCTATCCTATCATCTATCCTATTCTATCCTCTATCCTATCCTATCCACTATCCTATCCTATCCTCTATCCTATCCTATCCTCCATCCTATCCTATCCTCTATCCTATCCTATCCTCTATCCTATCCTACCCTCTTTCCTATCCTATCCTCTATCCTATCCTATCCTCTATCCTATCCTCTATCCTATCCTATCCTCTTTCCTATCCGATCCTCTATCCTATCCCATCCTCTATTATATCCTATCCTCTATCCTATCCTATCCTGTATCCTATCCTACCCTCTTTCCTATCCGATCCTCTATCCTATCCCATCCTCTATTATATCCTATCCTCTGTCCTATCCTATCCTCTATCCTATCCTATCCTCTATCCTATCCTAACCTCTATCCTATCCTTTCCTCAATCCAATTATATCCTCTATCCTATCCTACCCTCTTTCCTATCCTATCCTCTATCCTATCCTATCCTCTATCCTATCCTATCCTCTATCCTATCCTACCCTCTTTCCTATCCGATCCTCTATCCTACCCCATCCTCTATTATATCCTATCCTCTATCCTATCCTATCCTCTATCCTATCCTACCCTCTTTCCTATCCGATCCTCTATCCTATCCCATCCTCTATTATATCCTATCCTCTATCCTATCCTATCCTCTATCCTATCCTTTCCTCAATCCTATTATATCCTCAATCCTATTATGTCCTCTATCCTATCCTATACTCTATCCTATCCTCTATCCTACCCTCCATCCGATCCTCTATCCTATCCTATCATCTATCCTATTCTATCCTCTATCCTATCCTATCCACTATCCTATCCTATCCTCTATCCTATCCTATCCTCCATCCTATCCTATCCTCTATCCTATCCTATCCTCTATCCTATCCTACCCTCTTTCCTATCCTATCCTCTATCCTATCCTATTCTCTATCCTATCCTCTATCCTATCCGATCCTCTATCCTATCCCATCCTCTATTATATCCTATCCTCTATCCTATCCTATCCTCTATCCTATCCGTTCCTCAATCCTATTATATCCTCAATCCTATTATGTCCTCTATCCTATCCTATCCTCTATCCTATCCTATCCTCTATCCTATCCTATCATCTATCCTATTCTATCCTCTATCCTATCCTATCCACTATCCTATACTATCCTCTATCCTATCCTATCCTCTATCCTATCCTACCCTCTTTCCTATCCGATCCTCTATCCTATCCCATCCTCTATTATATCCTATCCTCTATCCTATCCTATCCTCTATCCTATCCTTTCCTCAATCCTATTATATCCTCAATCCTATTATGTCCTCTATCCTATCCTATCCACTATCCTATCCTATCCTCTATCCTATCCTATCCTCCATCCTATCCTATCCTCTATCCTATCCTATCCTCTATCCTATCCTACCCTCTTTCCTATCCTATCCTCTATCCTATCCTATTCTCTATCCTATCCTCTATCCTATCCTCTATCCTATCCTCTATCCTATCCTATCCTCTATCCTATCCGATCCTCTATCCTATCCCATCCTCTATTATATCCTATCCTCTATCCTACCCTATCCTCTATCCTATCCGTTCCTCAATCCTATTATATCCTCAATCCTATTATGTCCTCTATCCTATCCTATCCTCTATCCTATCCTATCCTCTATCCTATCCTATCATCTATCCTATTCTATCCTCTATCCTATCCTATCCACTATCCTATACTATCCTCTATCCTATCCTATCCTCCTTCCTATCCTATCCTCTATCCTATCCTACCCTCTTTCCTATCCTATCCTCTATCCTATCCTATCCTCTATCCTATCCTCTATCCTATCCTCTATCCTATCCTCTATCCTATCCTCTATCCTATCCTATCCTCTATCTTATCCTATTCTCTATCCTATCCTATCCTCTATCCTATATTATCCTCTATACTATCCTATCCTCTATCCTATCCTATCCTCTATCCTATCCTATCCTCTATCCTATCCTATCCTCTATCCTATCCTACCCTCTTTCCTATCCTATCCTCTATCCTATCCTATCCTCTATCCTATCCTATCCTCTATCCTATCCTATCCTCTATACTATCCTATCCTCTATCCTATCCTATCCTCTATACTATCCTATCCTCTATCCTATCCTATCCTCTATCCTATCCTATCCTCTATCCTCTATCCTCTATCCTATCCTATCCTCTATCCTATCCTACCCTCTTTCCTATAATATCCTCTATCCTATCCTACCCTCTATCCTATCCTATCCTCTATCCTATCCTATCCTCTATCCAATCCTCTATCCTATCCTATCCTCTATCCTATCCTTTCCTCAATCCTATTATATCCTCAATCCTATTATGTCCTCTATCCTATCCTATACTCTATCCTATCCTCTATCCTACCCTCCATCCGATCCTCTATCCTATCCTATCATCTATCCTATTCTATCCTCTATCCTATCCTATCCACTATCCTATCCTATCCTCTATCCTATCCTATCCTCCATCCCATCCTATCCTCTATCCTATCCTATCCGCTATCCTATCCTACCCTCTTTCCTATCCTATCCTCTATCCTATCCTATTCTCTATCCTATCCTCTATCCTATCCTCTATCTTATCCTCTATCCTATCCTATCCTCTATCCTATCCGATCCTCTATCCTATCCCATCCTCTATTATATCCTATCCTCTATCCTATCCTATCCTCTATCCTATCCGTTCCTCAATCCTATTATATCCTCAATCCTATTATGTCCTCTATCCTATCCTATCCTCTATCCTATCCTATCCTCTATCCTATCCTATCCTCTATCCTATCCTATCCTCTATCCTATCCTATCCTCTATCCTATCCTATCCTCTATCCTATCCTATCCTCTATCCTATCCTATCCTCTATCCTATCCTATCCTCTATCCTTTCCTCTACCCTATCCTATCCTGTATAATATCGTTTACTCTATCATATCCTATCCTCTATCCTATAGTATCATCTATCCTATTCTATCCTCTATAATATCCTCTATCATATCCAATCCTCTATCGTATCCTCTATCCTATCCTATGCTCTATCCTATCCTATCCTCTATCCTATCCTAACCTCTATACTATCCTTTCTTCTATCCTATCCTATCCTCTATCCTATCCTATCCTCTATCCTATCCTATCCTCTATCCTATCCTATCTTCTATCCTTTCCTCTACCCTATCCTATCCTGTATAATATCGTTTACTCTATCATATCCTATCCTATCATCTATTTTATCCTATCCTCTATCCTATCCTATCCTCTATCCTATCCTGTATCCCATCCTAACCTCTATCCTATCCTATCCTCTATCCTATCCTATCCTCTATCCTATCCTATCCTCTATCCTATCCTATCCTCTATCCTATCCTATCCTCTATCCTATCCTATCCTCTCTCCTATCCAATCCTCTATCCGATCCTTATCCTATCCTATCCTCTATTATTTCCTATCCTCTATCCTATCCTATCCCCTATCCTATCCTATCCTCTATCCTATCCTGTATCCTATCCTCTATCCTATCCTACCCTCTATCCTATCCTCTACCCTATCCTATCCTGTATAATATCGTTTACTCTATCATATCCTATCCTCTATCCTATAGTATCATCTATCCTATTCTATCCTCTATAATATCGTCTTTCATATCCAATCCTCTATCGTATCCTCTATCCTATACTATCCTCTATCCTATCCTATCCTCTATCCTATCCGATCCTCTATCCTATCCTATCCTCTATCCTATCCTACCCTCTTTCCTATCCGATCCTCTATCCTACCCCATCCTCTATTATATCCTATCCTCTATCCTATCCTATCCTCTATCCTATCCTACCCTCTTTCCTATCCGATCTTCTATCCTATCCCATCCTCTATTATATCCTATCCTCTATGCTATCCTATCCTCTATCCTATCCTTTCCTCAATCCTATTATATCCTCAATCCTATTATGTCCTCTATCCTATCCTATACTCTATCCTATCCTCTATCCTACCCTCCATCCGATCCTCTATCCTATCCTATCATCTATCCTATTCTATCCTCTATCCTATCCTATCCACTATCCTATCCTATCCTCTATCCTATCCTATCCTCCATCCTATCCTATCCTCTATCCTATCCTATCCTCTATCCTATCCTATCCTCTATCCTATCCGTTCCTCAATCCTATTATATCCTCAATCCTATTATGTCCTCTATCCTATCCTATCCTCTATCCTATCCTATCCTCTATCCTATCCTATCATCTATCCTATTCTATCCTCTATCCTATCCTATCCACTATCCTATACTATCCTCTATCCTATCCTATCCTCTATCCTATCCTACCCTCTTTCCTATCCGATCCTCTATCCTATCCCATCCTCTATTATATCCTATCCTCTATCCTATCCTATCCTCTATCCTATCCTTTCCTCAATCCTATTATATCCTCAATCCTATTATGTCCTCTATCCTATCCTATACTCTATCCTATCCTCTATCCTACCCTCCATCCGATCCTCTATCCTATCCTATCATCTATCCTATTCTATCCTCTATCCTATCCTATCCACTATCCTATCCTATCCTCTATCCTATCCTATCCTCCATCCTATCCTATCCTCTATCCTATCCTATCCTCTATCCTATCCTACCCTCTTTCCTATCCTATCCTCTATCCTATCCTATTCTCTATCCTATCCTCTATCCTATCCTCTATCCTATCCTCTATCCTATCCTATCCTCTATCCTATCCGATCCTCTATCCTATCCCATCCTCTATTATATCCTATCCTCTATCCTACCCTATCCTCTATCCTATCCGTTCCTCAATCCTATTATATCCTCAATCCTATTATGTCCTCTATCCTATCCTATCCTCTATCCTATCCTATCCTCTATCCTATCCTATCATCTATCCTATTCTATCCTCTATCCTATCCTATCCACTATCCTATACTATCC
This sequence comes from Halictus rubicundus, assembly GCF_050948215.1. NCBI lineage: Eukaryota > Metazoa > Arthropoda > Insecta > Hymenoptera > Halictidae > Halictus > Halictus rubicundus. The sequence continues at coordinate 51,982 of NW_027489222.1, read as the reverse complement.
TCTATCCTATCCTATCCTCCTTCCTATCCTATCCTCTATCCTATCCTACCCTCTTTCCTATCCTATCCTCTATCCTATCCTATCCTCTATCCTATCCTCTATCCTATCCTCTATCCTATCCTCTATCCTATCCTCTATCCTATCCTATCCTCTATCTTATCCTATTCTCTATCCTATCCTATCCTCTATCCTATATTATCCTCTATACTATCCTATCCTCTATCCTATCCTATCCTCTATCCTATCCTATCCTCTATCCTATCCTATCCTCTATCCTATCCTACCCTCTTTCCTATCCTATCCTCTATCCTATCCTATCCTCTATCCTATCCTATCCTCTATCCTATCCTATCCTCTATACTATCCTATCCTCTATCCTATCCTATCCTCTATACTATCCTATCCTCTATCCTATCCTATCCTCTATCCTATCCTATCCTCTATCCTCTATCCTCTATCCTATCCTATCCTCTATCCTATCCTACCCTCTTTCCTATAATATCCTCTATCCTATCCTACCCTCTATCCTATCCTATCCTCTATCCTATCCTATCCTCTATCCAATCCTCTATCCTATCCTATCCTCTATCCTATCCTTTCCTCAATCCTATTATATCCTCAATCCTATTATGTCCTCTATCCTATCCTATACTCTATCCTATCCTCTATCCTACCCTCCATCCGATCCTCTATCCTATCCTATCATCTATCCTATTCTATCCTCTATCCTATCCTATCCACTATCCTATCCTATCCTCTATCCTATCCTATCCTCCATCCCATCCTATCCTCTATCCTATCCTATCCTCTATCCTATCCTACCCTCTTTCCTATCCTATCCTCTATCCTATCCTATTCTCTATCCTATCCTCTATCCTATCCTCTATCTTATCCTCTATCCTATCCTATCCTCTATCCTATCCGATCCTCTATCCTATCCCATCCTCTATTATATCCTATCCTCTATCCTATCCTATCCTCTATCCTATCCGTTCCTCAATCCTATTATATCCTCAATCCTATTATGTCCTCTATCCTATCCTATCCTCTATCCTATCCTATCCTCTATCCTATCCTATCCTCTATCCTATCCTATCCTCTATCCTATCCTATCCTCTATCCTATCCTATCCTCTATCCTATCCTATCCTCTATCCTATCCTATCCTCTATCCTTTCCTCTACCCTATCCTATCCTGTATAATATCGTTTACTCTATCATATCCTATCCTCTATCCTATAGTATCATCTATCCTATTCTATCCTCTATAATATCCTCTATCATATCCAATCCTCTATCGTATCCTCTATCCTATCCTATGCTCTATCCTATCCTATCCTCTATCCTATCCTAACCTCTATACTATCCTTTCTTCTATCCTATCCTATCCTCTATCCTATCCTATCCTCTATCCTATCCTATCCTCTATCCTATCCTATCTTCTATCCTTTCCTCTACCCTATCCTATCCTGTATAATATCGTTTACTCTATCATATCCTATCCTATCATCTATTTTATCCTATCCTCTATCCTATCCTATCCTCTATCCTATCCTGTATCCCATCCTAACCTCTATCCTATCCTATCCTCTATCCTATCCTGTCCTCTATCCTATCCTATCCTCTATCCTATCCTATCCTCTATCCTATCCTATCCTCTATCCTATCCTATCCTCTCTCCTATCCAATCCTCTATCCGATCCTTATCCTATCCTATCCTCTATTATTTCCTATCCTCTATCCTATCCTATCCCCTATCCTATCCTATCCTCTATCCTATCCTGTATCCTATCCTCTATCCTATCCTACCCTCTATCCTATCCTCTACCCTATCCTATCCTGTATAATATCGTTTACTCTATCATATCCTATCCTCTATCCTATAGTATCATCTATCCTATTCTATCCTCTATAATATCGTCTTTCATATCCAATCCTCTATCGTATCCTCTATCCTATACTATCCTCTATCCTATCCTATCCTCTATCCTATCCGATCCTCTATCCTATCCTATCCTCTATCCTATCCTACCCTCTTTCCTATCCGATCCTCTATCCTACCCCATCCTCTATTATATCCTATCCTCTATCCTATCCTATCCTCTATCCTATCCTACCCTCTTTCCTATCCGATCTTCTATCCTATCCCATCCTCTATTATATCCTATCCTCTATGCTATCCTATCCTCTATCCTATCCTTTCCTCAATCCTATTATATCCTCAATCCTATTATGTCCTCTATCCTATCCTATACTCTATCCTATCCTCTATCCTACCCTCCATCCGATCCTCTATCCTATCCTATCATCTATCCTATTCTATCCTCTATCCTATCCTATCCACTATCCTATCCTATCCTCTATCCTATCCTATCCTCCATCCTATCCTATCCTCTATCCTATCCTATCCTCTATCCTATCCTACCCTCTTTCCTATCCTATCCTCTATCCTATCCTATCCTCTATCCTATCCTCTATCCTATCCTATCCTCTTTCCTATCCGATCCTCTATCCTATCCCATCCTCTATTATATCCTATCCTCTATCCTATCCTATCCTGTATCCTATCCTACCCTCTTTCCTATCCGATCCTCTATCCTATCCCATCCTCTATTATATCCTATCCTCTATCCTATCCTATCCTCTATCCTATCCTATCCTCTATCCTATCCTATCCTCTATCCTATCCTTTCCTCAATCCTATTATATCCTCTATCCTATCCTACCCTCTTTCCTATCCTATCCTCTATCCTATCCTATCCTCTATCCTATCCTATCCTCTATCCTATCCTACCCTCTTTCCTATCCGATCCTCTATCCTACCCCATCCTCTATTATATCCTATCCTCTATCCTATCCTATCCTCTATCCTATCCTACCCTCTTTCCTATCCGATCCTCTATCCTATCCCATCCTCTATTATATCCTATCCTCTATCCTATCCTATCCTCTATCCTATCCTTTCCTCAATCCTATTATATCCTCAATCCTATTATGTCCTCTATCCTATCCTATACTCTATCCTATCCTCTATCCTACCCTCCATCCGATCCTCTATCCTATCCTATCATCTATCCTATTCTATCCTCTATCCTATCCTATCCACTATCCTATCCTATCCTCTATCCTATCCTATCCTCCATCCTATCCTATCCTCTATCCTATCCTATCCTCTATCCTATCCTACCCTCTTTCCTATCCTATCCTCTATCCTATCCTATTCTCTATCCTATCCTCTATCCTATCCTCTATCCTATCCTCTATCCTATCCTATCCTCTATCCTATCCGATCCTCTATCCTATCCCATCCTCTATTATATCCTATCCTCTATCCTATCCTATCCTCTATCCTATCCGTTCCTCAATCCTATTATATCCTCAATCCTATTATGTCCTCTATCCTATCCTATCCTCTATCCTATCCTATCCTCTATCCTATCCTATCATCTATCCTATTCTATCCTCTATCCTATCCTATCCACTATCCTATACTATCCTCTATCCTATCCTATCCTCTATCCTATCCTACCCTCTTTCCTATCCGATCCTCTATCCTATCCCATCCTCTATTATATCCTATCCTCTATCCTATCCTATCCTCTATCCTATCCTTTCCTCAATCCTATTATATCCTCAATCCTATTATGTCCTCTATCCTATCCTATACTCTATCCTATCCTCTATCCTACCCTCCATCCGATCCTCTATCCTATCCTATCATCTATCCTATTCTATCCTCTATCCTATCCTATCCACTATCCTATCCTATCCTCTATCCTATCCTATCCTCCATCCTATCCTATCCTATCCTCTATCCTATCCTCTATCCTATCCTCTATCCTATCCTCTATCCTATCCTCTATCCTATCCTATCCTCTATCCTATTCTATCATATCCTCTATCCTATGCTATCCTCTATCCTCTCCTCTCCTCTATCCTATCCTACCCTCTTTCCAATCCTATCCTCTATCCTATCCTATCCTCTATCCTACCCTATCCTCTATCCGATCCTCTATCCTATCCCAGCCTCTATTTTATCCTATGCTCTATCCTATCCTATCCTCTATCCTATCCTATCCTCTATCCTATCCTATCATCTATCCGATGCTATCCTCTATCCTATCCTATCCTCTATCCTATCCTCTATCCTATCCTCTATCCTATCCTATCCTCTATCCTATCCGATCCTCTATCCTATCCCATCCTCTATTATATCCTATCCTCTATCCTACCCTATCCTCTATCCTATCCGTTCCTCAATCCTATTATATCCTCAATCCTATTATGTCCTCTATCCTATCCTATCCTCCTTCCTATCCTATCCTCTATCCTATCCTACCCTCTTTCCTATCCTATCCTCTATCCTATCCTATCCTCTATCCTATCCTCTATCCTATCCTCTATCCTATCCTCTATCCTATCCTCTATCCTATCCTCTATCCTATCCTATCCTCTATCCTATTCTATCATATCCTCTATCCTATGCTATCCTCTATCCTCTCCTCTCCTCTATCCTATCCTACCCTCTTTCCAATCCTATCCTCTATCCTATCCTATCCTCTATCCTACCCTATCCTCTATCCGATCCTCTATCCTATCCCAGCCTCTATTTTATCCTATGCTCTATCCTATCCTATCCTCTATCCTATCCTATCCTCTATCCTATCCTATCATCTATCCGATGCTATCCTCTATCCTATCCTATCCTCTATCCTATAATATCATCTATCCTTTCCTATCCTCTATCCTATCCTATCCTCTATCCTATCCTATCCTGTATCCCATCCTATCCTATCCTATCCTATTATCTATCCGATCCTCTATCCTATCCTATCCTCTATTATAACCTATCCTCTATCCTATCCTATCCTCTATCCTATCCTATCCTCTATCCTACCCTCTATACCATCCTCTATCCTATCCTATCCTCTATCCGATCCTCTATCCTATCCCATCCTCTATCCTATCCTCTATCCTATTCTATCCTCTATCCTATCCTATCATCTATCCTATCCAATTACCTATCCTATCCTCTATCCTATCCTTTCCTCTATCCTATCCTATCCTCTATCCTATCCTATACTCTATCCGATTCTCTATCCTATCATATCCTCTATCCTATCCTATCATCTATCAGATCCTCTATCCTATCCTATCATCTACCCTATCCTCTGTCGTATCCTATCCTATCCTCTGTCCTATACTATCCTCTTTCCGGTCCTCTATCCTATCCTATCCTCTATCCTATCCTATCCTCTTTCCTATCCTATCCTCTATCCTATCCTATCCTCTATCCTATCCTTTCCTCTATCCTATCCAATCCTATATCCTATCCTATCCTCTAACCTATCCTATCCTCTATCCTATCCTCTCCTCTATCCTATCCTACCCTCTTTCCTATCCTATCCTCTATCCTATCCTATCCTCTATCCTATCCTATCCTCTATCCGATCCTCTATCCTATCCTTTCCTCTATCCTATCCTATCCTCTATCCTATCCTATCCACTATCCTATACTATCCTCTAACCTATCCTATCCTCTATCCTATCCTATCCTCTATCCCATCCTATCCTCTATCCTATCCTATCCTCTATCCTATCCTATCCTCCATCCTATCCTATCCTCTATCCTATCCTATCCTCTATCCTATCCTCTACCCTATCCTATCCTGTATAACATCGTTTACTCTATCATATCCTATCCTCTATCCTATAGTATCATCTATCCTATTCTATCCTCTATAATATCCTCTATCCTATCCAATCCTCTATCGCATCCTCTATCCTATCCTTTCCTCTATCCTATCCAATCCTCTATCCTATCCTATCCTCTATCCTATCCTATCCACTATCCTATCCTCTCCTCTATCCTATCCTATCCTCTATCCTATCCTATCCTCTATCCTATCCTATCCTCTATCCTATCCTATCCTCTATCCTTTCCTCTATCCTATCCTATCCTGTATAATATCGTTTACTCTATCATATCCTATCCTCTATCCTATAGTATCATCTATCCTATTCTATCCTCTATAATATCCTCTATCATATCCAATCCTCTATCGTATCCTCTATCCTATCCTATGCTCTATCCTATCCTATCCTCTATCCTATCCTAACCTCTATCCTATCCTTTCCTCAATCCTATTATATCCTCTATCCTATCCTATCCTCTATCCTATCCTATCCTCTATCCTATCCTATCCTCTATCCTATCCTATCCTCTATTCTATCCTCTATCGTATCATCTATCCTATCCTCTATCCTATCCTACCCTCCATCCGATCCTCTATCCTATCCTATCATCTATCCTATTCTATCCTCTATCCTATGCTATCATCTATCCTATCCTATCCTGTCACCTATCCTATCCTCTATCCTATCCTCTATCCTATCCTATCCTCTATCCTATCCTATCCTCTATCCTATCCTATCCTCTATCCTATCCTGTCCTCTATCCCATCCTATCCTATCCTATCCTATCCTCTATCCTATCCTATCCTCTATCCGATCCTCTATCCTATCCTATCCTCTATTATAACCTATCATCTATCCTATCCTATCCTCTATCCTATCCTATCCTCTATCCTATCCTATCCTCTATCCCATCCTATCCTCTATCCTATCCTGTCCTCTATCCCATCCTATCCTATCCTATCCTTTCCTCTATCCTATCCTATCCTCTATCCTATCCTATCCTCTATCCTATCATTTCCTATCCTCTATCCTATCCGATCCTCTATACTATCCCATCCTCTATCCTATCCTATCCTCTATCCTATCCTATCCTCTATCCTATCCTACCCTCATTCCTCTCCTATCCTCTATCCTATCCTCTCCTCTTTCCTATCCTATCCTCTATCCGATCCTCTATCCTATCCTTTCCTCTATCCCATCCTATCCTCTATCCTATCCTATCCTCTATCCGATCCTGTATCCTATCCTATCCTCTATCCTATCCTATCTTCTATCCTATCCTATCCTCTATCCTATCCTTTCCTCAATCCTATCATATCCTCAATCCTATTATGTCCTCTATCGTATCCTATCCTCTATCCTATCCTATCCTCTATCCTATGCTATCATCTATCCTATCCTATCCTGTCACCTATCCTATCCTCTATCCTATCCTCTATCCTATCCTATCCTCTATCCTATCCTATCCTCTATCCTATCCTCTATCCTATCCTGTCCTCTATCCCATCCTATCCTATCCTATCCTATCCTCTATCCTATCCTATCCTCTATCCGATCCTCTATCCTATCCTATCCTCTATTATAACCTATCATCTATCCTATCCTATCCTCTATCCTATCCTATCCTCTATCCTATCCTATCCTCTATCCTATCCAACCCTCTTTCCTATCCTATCCTCTATCCTATCCTATCCTCTATCCTATCCTATCCTCTATCCGATCCTCTATCCTATCCTATCCTCTATTATAACCTATCATCTATCCTATCCTATCCTCTATCCTATCCTATCCTCTATCCTATCCTATCCTCTATCCGATCCTGTATCCTATCCTATACTCTATCCTACCCTATCTTCTATCCTATCCTATCCTCTATCCTATCCTTTCCTCAATCCTATTATATCCTCAATCCTATTATGTCCTCTATCGTATCCTATCCTCTATCCTATCCTATCCTCTATCCTATGCTATCATCTATCCTATCCTATCCTGTCACCTATCCTATCCTCTATCCTATCCTCTATCCTATCCTATCCTCTATCCTATCCTATCCTCTATCCTATCCTCTATCCTACCCTGTCCTCTATCCCATCCTATCCTATCCTATCCTATCCTCTATCCTATCCTATCCTCTATCCGATCCTCTATCCTATCCTATCCTCTATTATAACCTACCATCTATCCTATCCTATCCTCGATCCTATCCTATCCTCTATCCTATCCTATCCTCTATCCTATCCAACCCTCTTTCCTATCCTATCCTCTATCCTATCCTATCCTCTATCCCATCCTATCCTCTATCCGATCCTCTATCCTATCCTATCCTCTATTATAACCTATCATCTATCCTATCCTATCCTCTATCCTATCCTATCCTCTATCCTATCCTATCCTCTATACTATCCTTTCCTCTATCCTATCCTATCCTCTATCCTATCCTATCCTCTATCCTATCATTTCCTATCCTCTATCCTATCCTATCCTCTATACTATCCCATCCTCTATCCTATCCTATCCTCTGTCCTATCCTATCCTCTATCCTATCCTATCCTCTATCCTATCCTACCCTCTTTCCTCTCCTATCCTCTATCCTATCCTCTCCTCTTTCCTATCCTATCCTCTATCCGATCCTCTATCCTATCCTTTCCTCTATCCCATCCTATCCTCTATCCTATCCTATCCTCTATCCTATCCTATCCTCTATCCTATCCTCTATCCTATCCTCTATCCTATCCTATCCTCTACCCTATCCTACCCTCTTTCCTATCCTACCCTCTTTCCTATCCGATCCTCTATCCTATCCTATCCTCTATCCTATCCTTTCCTCAATCCTATTATATCCTCAATCCTATTATGTCCTCTATCGTATCCTATCCTCTATCCTATCCTATCCTCTATCCTATGCTATCATCTATCCTATCCTATCCTGTCACCTATCCTATCCTCTATCCTATCCTCTATCCTATCCTATCCTCTATCCTATCCTATCCTCTATCCTATCCTCTATCCTATCCTGTCCTCTATCCCATCCTATCCTATCCTATCCTATCCTCTATCCTATCCTATCCTCTATCCGATCCTCTATCCTATCCTATCCTCTATTATAACCTATCATCTATCCTATCCTATCCTCTATCCTATCCTATCCTCTATCCTATCCTATCCTCTATCCTATCCAACCCTCTTTCCTATCCTATCCTCTATCCTATCCTATCCTCTATCCTATCCTCTATCCTATCCTCTATCCTATCCTATCCTCTACCCTATCCTACCCTCTTTCCTATCCTACCCTCTTTCCTATCCGATCCTCTATCCTATCCTATCCTCTATTATATCCTATCCTCCATCCTATCCTATCCTCTATCCTATCCAACCCTCTTTCCTATCCTATCCTCTATCCTATCCTATCCTCTATCCTATCCTCTATCCTATCCTATCCTCTATCCTATCCTCTATCCTATCCTCTCCTCTTTCCTATCCTATCCTCTATCCGATCCTCTATCCTATCCTTTCCTCTATCCCATCCTATCCTCTATCCTATCCTATCCTCTATCCGATCCTGTATCCTATCCTATCCTCTATCCTATCCTATCTTCTATCCTATCCTATCCTCTATCCTATCCTTTCCTCAATCCTATTATATCCTCAATCCTATTATGTCCTCTATCGTATCCTATCCTCTATCCTATCCTATCCTCTATCCTATGCTATCATCTATCCTATCCTATCCTGTCACCTATCCTATCCTCTATCCTATCCTCTATCCTATCCTATCCTCTATCCTATCCTATCCTCTATCCTATCCTCTATCCTATCCTGTCCTCTATCCCATCCTATCCTATCCTATCCTATCCTCTATCCTATCCTATCCTCTATCCGATCCTCTATCCTATCCTATCCTCTATTATAACCTATCATCTATCCTATCCTATCCTCTATCCTATCCTATCCTCTATCCTATCCTATCCTCTATCCTATCCAACCCTCTTTCCTATCCTATCCTCTATCCTATCCTATCCTCTATCCTATCCTATCCTCTATCCGATCCTCTATCCTATCCTATCCTCTATTATAACCTATCATCTATCCTATCCTATCCTCTATCCTATCCTATCCTCTATCCTATCCTATCCTCTATACTATCCTTTCCTCTATCCTATCCTATCCTCTATCCTATCCTATCCTCTATCCTATCATTTCCTATCCTCTATCCTATCCTATCCTCTATACTATCCCATCCTCTATCCTATCCTATCCTCTATACTATCCCATCCTCTATCCTATCCTATCCTCTATCCTATCCTATCCTCTATCCTATCCTACCCTCTTTCCTCTCCTATCCTCTATCCTATCCTCTCCTCTTTCCTATCCTATCCTCTATCCGATCCTCTATCCTATCCTTTCCTCTATCCCATCCTATCCTCTATCCTATCCTATCCTCTATCCGATCCTGTATCCTATCCTATCCTCTATCCTATCCTATCTTCTATCCTATCCTATCCTCTATCCTATCCTTTCCTCAATCCTATTATATCCTCAATCCTATTATGTCCTCTATCGTATCCTATCCTCTATCCTATCCTATCCTCTATCCTATGCTATCATCTATCCTATCCTATCCTGTCACCTATCCTATCCTCTATCCTATCCTCTATCCTATCCTCTATCCTATCCTATCCTCTATCCTATCCTATCCTCTATCCTATCCTCTATCCTACCCTGTCCTCTATCCCATCCTATCCTATCCTATCCTATCCTCTATCCTATCCTATCCTCTATCCGATCCTCTATCCTATCCTATCCTCTATTATAACCTATCATCTATCCTATCCTATCCTCTATCCTATCCTATCCTCTATCCTATCCTATCCTCTATCCTATCCTATCCTCTATCCTATCCAACCCTCTTTCCTATCCTATCCTCTATCCTATCCTATCCTCTATCCCATCCTATCCTCTATCCGATCCTCTATCCTATCCTATCCTCTATTATAACCTATCATCTATCCTATCCTATCCTCTATCCTATCCTATCCTCTATCCTATCCTATCCTCTATACTATCCTTTCCTCTATCCTATCCTATCCTCTATCCTATCCTATCCTCTATCCTATCATTTCCTATCCTCTATCCTATCCTATCCTCTATAATATCCCATCCTCTATCCTATCCTATCCTCTATCCTATCCTATCCTCTATCCTATCCTATCCTCTATCCTATCCTACCCTCTTTCCTCTCCTATCCTCTATCCTATCCTCTCCTCTTTCCTATCCTATCCTGTATCCGATCCTCTATCCTATCCTTTCCTCTATCCCATCCTATCCTCTATCCTATCCTATCCTCTATCCTATCCTATCCTCTATCCTATCCTCTATCCTATCCTCTATCCTATCCTATCCTCTACCCTATCCTACCCTCTTTCCTATCCTACCCTCTTTCCTATCCGATCCTCTATCCTATCCTATCCTCTATTATATCCTATCCTCCATCCTATCCTATCCTCTATCCTATCCAACCCTCTTTCCTATCCTATCCTCTATCCTATCCTATCCTCTATCCTATCCTCTATCCTATCCTATCCTCTATCCGATCCTGTATCCTATCCTATCCTCTATCCTATCCTATCTTCTATCCTATCCTATCCTCTATCCTATCCTTTCCTCAATCCTATTATATCCTCAATCCTATTATGTCCTCTATCCTATCCTATCCTCTATCCTATCCTATCCTCTATCCTATCCTCTATCCTATCCTGTCCTCTATCCCATCCTATCCTATCCTATCCTATCCTCTATCCTATCCTATCCTCTATCCGATCCTCTATCCTATCCTATCCTCTATTATAACCTATCATCTATCCTATCCTATCCTCTATCCTATCCTATCCTCTATCCTATCCTATCCTCTATCCTATCCAACCCTCTTTCCTATCCTATCCTCTATCCTATCCTATCCTCTATCCTATCCTATCCTCTATCCGATCCTCTATCCTATCCTATCCTCTATTATAACCTATCATCTATCCTATCCTATCCTCTATCCTATCCTATCCTCTATCCTATCCTATCCTCTACCCTATCCTACCCTCTTTCCTATCCTACCCTCTTTCCTATCCGATCCTCTATCCTATCCTATCCTCTATTATATCCTATCCTCCATCCTATCCTATCCTCTATCCTATCCAACCCTCTTTCCTATCCTATCCTCTATCCTATCCTATCCTCTATCCTATCCTCTATCCTATCCTATCCTCTATCCGATCCTGTATCCTATCCTATCCTCTATCCTATCCTATCTTCTATCCTATCCTATCCTCTATCCTATCCTTTCCTCAATCCTATTATATCCTCAATCCTATTATGTCCTCTATCGTATCCTATCCTCTATCCTATCCTATCCTCTATCCTATGCTATCATCTATCCTATCCTATCCTGTCACCTATCCTATCCTCTATCCTATCCTCTATCCTATCCTATCCTCTATCCTATCCTATCCTCTATCCTATCCTATCCTCTATCCTATCCTACCCTCTTTCCTCTCCTATCCTCTATCCTATCCTCTCCTCTTTCCTATCCTATCCTCTATCCGATCCTCTATCCTATCCTTTCCCCTATCCCATCCTATCCTCTATCCTATCCTATCCTCTATCCTATCCTATCCTCTATCCTATCCTCTATCCTATCCTATCCTCTACCCTATCCTACCCTCTTTCCTATCCGATCCTCTATCCTATCCTTTCCTCTATTATATCCTATCCTCCATCCTATCCTATCCTCTATCCTATCCAACCCTCTTTCCTATCCTATCCTCTATCCTATCCTATCCTCTATCCTATCCTCTATCCTATCCTATCCTCTATCCGATCCTGTATCCTATCCTATCCTCTATCCTATCCTATCTTCTATCCAATCCTATCCTCTATCCTATCCTTTCCTCAATCCTATTATATCCTCAATCCTATTATGTCCTCTATCCTATCCTATCCTCTATCCTATCCTATCCTCTATCCTATCCTATCCTCTATCCTATCCTATCTTCTATCCTATCCTACCCTCTTTCCTCTCCTATCCTCTATCCTATCCTCTCCTCTATCCTATCCTATCCTCTATCCGATCCTCTATCCTATCCTTTCCTCTATCCTATCCTATCCTCTATCCTATGCTATCCACTATCCTATCCTATCCTCTATCCTATCCTATCCTCTATCCTATTCTATCCTCTATCCTATCCTATCCTCTATCCTATCCTACCCTCTTTCCTATCCGATCCTCTATCCTATCCCATCCTCTATTATATCCTATCCTCTATCCTATCCTATCCTCTATATTATCCTTTCCTCAATCCTATTATATCCTCAATCCTATTATGTCCTCTATCCTATCCTATCCTCTATCCTATCCTATCCTGTATCCCATCCTATCCTCTATCCTATCCTATCCTCTATCCTATCCTATCCTCTATACTATCCTATCCTCTATCCTATCCTATCCTCTATCCTATCCTATCCTCTATACTATCCTATCCTCTATCCTATTCTACCCTCTTTCCTATCCTATCCTCTATCCTATCCTATCCTCTATCCTATCCTCTCCTCTATTATATCCTACCCTCTTTCTTATCCTATCCTCTATCCTATCCTATCCTCTATCCGATCCTCTATCCTATCCTAGCCTCTATTTTATCCTATCCTCTATCCTATCCTATCCTCTATCATATCCTATTCTCTATCCTATCCTATCATCTATTTTATCCTATCCTCTATCCTATCCTATCCTGTATCCCATCCTAACCTCTATCCTATCCTATCCTCTATCCTATCCTATCCTCTATCCTATCCTATCCTCTATCCCATCCTATCCTCTATCCTATCCTATCCTCTATCCTATCCTATCCTCCATCCTATCCTATCCTCTATCCTATCCTATCCTCTATCCTATCCTCTACCCTATCCTATCCTGTATAACATCGTTTACTCTATCATATCCTATCCTCTATCCTATAGTATCATCTATCCTATTCTATCCTCTATAATATCCTCTATCCTATCCAATCCTCTATCTATCCTCTATCCTATCCTTTCCTCTATTCTATCCTCTATCCTATCCTCTATCCTATCCTCTATCCTATCCTACCCTCCATCCGATCCTCTATCCTATCCTATCATCTATCCTATTCTATCCTCTATCCTATGCTATCATCTATCCTATCCTATCCTGTCACCTATCCTATCCTCTATCCTATCCTCTATCCTATCCTATCCTCTATCCTATCCTATCCTCTATCCTATCCTATCCTCTATCCTATCCTGTCCTCTATCCCATCCTATCCTATCCTATCCTATCCTCTATACTATCCTATTCTCTATCCGATCCTCTATCCTATCCTATCCTCTATTATAACCTATCATCTATCCTATCCTATCCTCTATCCTATCCTATCCTCTATCCTATCCTATCCCCTATCCTATCCTATCCTCTATACTATCCTTTCCTCTATCCTATCCTATCCTCTATCCTATCCTATCCTCTATCCTATCATTTCCTATCCTCTATCCTATCCTATCCTCTATACTATCCCATCCTCTATCCTATCCTATCCTCTATCCTATCCTATCCTCTATCCTATCCTATCCTCTATCCTATCCTAAACTCTTTCCTCTCCTATCCTCTACCCTATCCTCTCCTCTTTCCTATCCTATCCTCTATCCGATCCTCTATCCTATCCTTTCCTCTATCCTATCCTATCCTCTATCCTATCCTATCCTCTATCCTATCCTATCCTCTATCCTATCCTATCCTCTATCCTATCCTATCCTCTATCCTATCCTCTATCCTATCCTCTATCCTATCCTATCCTCTACCCTATCCTACCCTCTTTCCTATCCGATCCTCTATCCTATCCTATCCTCTATTATATCCTATCCTCCATCCTATCCTATCCTCTATCCTATCCAACCCTCTTTCCTATCCTATCCTCTATCCTATCCTATCCTCTATCCTATCCTCTATCCTATCCTATCCTCTATCCGATCCTGTATCCTATCCTATCCTCTATCCTATCCTATCTTCTATCCTATCCTATCCTCTATCCTATCCTTTCCTCAATCCTATTATATCCTCAATCCTATTATGTCCTCTATCCTATCCTATCCTCTATCCTATCCTATCCTCTATCCTATCCTATCCTCTATCCTATCCTATCCTCTATCCTATCCTACCCTCTTTCCTCTCCTATCCTCTATCCTATCCTCTCCTCTATCCTATCCTATCCTCTATCCGATCCTCTATCCTATCCTTTCCTCTATCCTATCCTATCCTCTATCCTATCCTATCCTCTATCCTATCCTTTCCTCAATCCTATTATATCCTCAATCCTATTATGTCCTCTATCCTATCCTATCCTCTATCCTATCCTATCCTCTATCCTATCCTCTATCCTATCCTGTCCTCTATCCCATCCTATCCTATCCTATCCTATCCTCTATCCTATCCTATCCTCTATCCGATCCTCTATCCTATCCTATCCTCTATTATAACCTATCATCTATCCTATCCTCTATCCTATCCTCTATCCTATCCTATCCTCTACCCTATCCTACCCTCTTTCCTATCCTACCCTCTTTCCTATCCGATCCTCTATCCTATCCTATCCTCTATTATATCCTATCCTCCATCCTATCCTATCCTCTATCCTATCCAACCCTCTTTCCTATCCTATCCTCTATCCTATCCTATCCTCTATCCGATCCTGTATCCTATCCTATCCTCTATCCTATCCTATCTTCTATCCTATCCTATCCTCTATCCTATCCTTTCCTCAATCCTATTATATCCTCAATCCTATTATGTCCTCTATCCTATCCTATCCTCTATCCTATCCTATCCTCTATCCTATCCTCTATCCTATCCTGTCCTCTATCCCATCCTATCCTATCCTATCCTATCCTCTATCCTATCCTATCCTCTATCCGATCCTCTATCCTATCCTATCCTCTATTATAACCTATCATCTATCCTATCCTATCCTCTATCCTATCCTATCCTCTATCCTATCCTATCCTCTATCCTATCCAACCCTCTTTCCTATCCTATCCTCTATCCTATCCTATCCTCTATCCTATCCTATCCTCTATCCGATCCTCTATCCTATCCTATCCTCTATTATAACCTATCATCTATCCTATCCTATCCTCTATCCTATCCTATCCTCTATCCTATCCTATCCTCTACCCTATCCTACCCTCTTTCCTATCCTACCCTCTTTCCTATCCGATCCTCTATCCTATCCTATCCTCTATTATATCCTATCCTCCATCCTATCCTATCCTCTATCCTATCCAACCCTCTTTCCTATCCTATCCTCTATCCTATCCTATCCTCTATCCTATCCTCTATCCTATCCTATCCTCTATCCGATCCTGTATCCTATCCTATCCTCTATCCTATCCTATCTTCTATCCTATCCTATCCTCTATCCTATCCTTTCCTCAATCCTATTATATCCTCAATCCTATTATGTCCTCTATCGTATCCTATCCTCTATCCTATCCTATCCTCTATCCTATGCTATCATCTATCCTATCCTATCCTGTCACCTATCCTATCCTCTATCCTATCCTCTATCCTATCCTATCCTCTATCCTATCCTATCCTCTATCCTATCCTATCCTCTATCCTATCCTACCCTCTTTCCTCTCCTATCCTCTATCCTATCCTCTCCTCTTTCCTATCCTATCCTCTATCCGATCCTCTATCCTATCCTTTCCTCTATCCCATCCTATCCTCTATCCTATCCTATCCTCTATCCTATCCTATCCTCTATCCTATCCTCTATCCTATCCTATCCTCTACCCTATCCTACCCTCTTTCCTATCCGATCCTCTATCCTATCCTTTCCTCTATTATATCCTATCCTCCATCCTATCCTATCCTCTATCCTATCCAACCCTCTTTCCTATCCTATCCTCTATCCTATCCTATCCTCTATCCTATCCTCTATCCTATCCTATCCTCTATCCGATCCTGTATCCTATCCTATCCTCTATCCTATCCTATCTTCTATCCAATCCTATCCTCTATCCTATCCTTTCCTCAATCCTATTATATCCTCAATCCTATTATGTCCTCTATCCTATCCTATCCTCTATCCTATCCTATCCTCTATCCTATCCTATCCTCTATCCTATCCTATCCTCTATCCTATCCTATCTTCTATCCTATCCTACCCTCTTTCCTCTCCTATCCTCTATCCTATCCTCTCCTCTATCCTATCCTATCCTCTATCCGATCCTCTATCCTATCCTTTCCTCTATCCTATCCTATCCTCTATCCTATGCTATCCACTATCCTATCCTATCCTCTATCCTATCCTATCCTCTATCCTATTCTATCCTCTATCCTATCCTATCCTGTATCCTATCCTACCCTCTTTCCTATCCGATCCTCTATCCTATCCCATCCTCTATTATATCCTATCCTCTATCCTATCCTATCCTCTATATTATCCTTTCCTCAATCCTATTATATCCTCAATCCTATTATGTCCTCTATCCTATCCTGTATCACATCCTACCCTCTATCCTATCCTATCCTCTATCCTATCCTATCCTCTATACTATCCTATCCTCTATCCTATCCTATCCTCTATCCTATCCTATCCTCTATACTATCCTATCCTCTATCCTATTCTACCCTCTTTCCTATCCTATCCTCTATCCTATCCTATCCTCTATCCTATCCTCTCCTCTATTATATCCTACCCTCTTTCTTATCCTATCCTCTATCCTATCCTATCCTCTATCCGATCCTCTATCCTATCCTAGCCTCTATTTTATCCTATCCTCTATCCTATCCTATCCTCTATCATATCCTATTCTCTATCCTATCCTATCATCTATTTTATCCTATCCTCTATCCTATCCTATCCTGTATCCCATCCTAACCTCTATCCTATCCTATCCTCTATCCTATCCTATCCTCTATCCTATCCTATCCTCTATCCCATCCTATCCTCTATCCTATCCTATCCTCTATCCTATCCTATCCTCCATCCTATCCTATCCTCTATCCTATCCTATCCTCTATCCTATCCTCTACCCTATCCTATCCTGTATAACATCGTTTACTCTATCATATCCTATCCTCTATCCTATAGTATCATCTATCCTATTCTATCCTCTATAATATCCTCTATCCTATCCAATCCTCTATCTATCCTCTATCCTATCCTTTCCTCTATTCTATCCTCTATCCTATCCTCTATCCTATCCTCTATCCTATCCTACCCTCCATCCGATCCTCTATCCTATCCTATCATCTATCCTATTCTATCCTCTATCCTATGCTATCATCTATCCTATCCTATCCTGTCACCTATCCTATCCTCTATCCTATCCTCTATCCTATCCTATCCTCTATCCTATCCAATCCTCTATCCTATCCTATCCTCTATCCTATCCTGTCCTCTATCCCATCCTATCCTATCCTATCCTATCCTCTATACTATCCTATTCTCTATCCGATCCTCTATCCTATCCTATCCTCTATTATAACCTATCATCTATCCTATCCTATCCTCTATCCTATCCTATCCTCTATCCTATCCTATCCCCTATCCTATCCTATCCTCTATACTATCCTTTCCTCTATCCTATCCTATCCTCTATCCTATCCTATCCTCTATCCTATCATTTCCTATCCTCTATCCTATCCTATCCTCTATACTATCCCATCCTCTATCCTATCCTATCCTCTATCCTATCCTATCCTCTATCCTATCCTATCCTCTATCCTATCCTAAACTCTTTCCTCTCCTATCCTCTACCCTATCCTCTCCTCTTTCCTATCCTATCCTCTATCCGATCCTCTATCCTATCCTTTCCTCTATCCTATCCTATCCTCTATCCTATCCTATCCTCTATCCTATCCTATCCTCTATCCTATCCTATCCTCTATCCTATCCTATCCTCTATCCTATCCTCTATCCTATCCTATCCTCTACCCTATCCTACCCTCTTTCCTATCCGATCCTCTATCCTATCCTATCCTCTATTATATCCTATCCTCCATCCTATCCTATCCTCTATCCTATCCAACCCTCTTTCCTATCCTATCCTCTATCCTATCCTATCCTCTATCCTATCCTCTATCCTATCCTATCCTCTATCCGATCCTGTATCCTATCCTATCCTCTATCCTATCCTATCTTCTATCCTATCCTATCCTCTATCCTATCCTTTCCTCAATCCTATTATATCCTCAATCCTATTATGTCCTCTATCCTATCCTATCCTCTATCCTATCCTATCCTCTATCCTATCCTATCCTCTATCCTATCCTATCCTCTATCCTATCCTACCCTCTTTCCTCTCCTATCCTCTATCCTATCCTCTCCTCTATCCTATCCTATCCTCTATCCGATCCTCTATCCTATCCTTTCCTCTATCCTATCCTATCCTCTATCCTATCCTATCCTCTATCCTATCCAACCCTCTTTCCTATCCTATCCTCTATCCTATCCTATCCTCTATCCTATCCTCTATCCTATCCTATCCTCTATCCGATCCTGTACCCTATCCTATCCTCTATCCTATCCTATCTTCTATCCTATCCTATCCTCTATCCTATCCTTTCCTCAATCCTATTATATCCTCAATCCTATTATGTCCTCTATCCTATCCTATCCTCTATCCTATCCTATCCTCTATCCTATCCTATCCTCTATCCTATCCTATCCTCTATCCTATCCTACCCTCTTTCCTCTCCTATCCTCTATCCTATCCTCTCCTCTATCCTATCCTATCCTCTATCCGATCCTCTATCCTATCCTTTTCTCTATCCTATCCTATCCTCTATCCTATCCTATCCTCTATCCTATCCTATCCTCTATCCTATCCTCTATCCTATCCTAACCTCTACCCTATCCTACCCTCTTTCCTATCCGATCCTCTATCCTATCCTACCCTCTTTCCTATCCGATCCTCTATCCTATCCCATCCTCTATTATATCCTATCCTCTATCCTATCCCATCCTCTATCCTACCCTCTATACCATCCTCTATCCTATCCTATCCTCTATCCGATCCTCTATCCTATCCTATCCTCTATCCTATCCTCTATCCTATTCTATCCTCTATCCTATCCTATCATCTATCCTATCCAATTACCTATCCTATCCTCTATACTATCCTATCCTCTATCCTATCCTATCCTCTATACTATCCTTTCCTCTATCCTATCCTATCCTCTATCCTATCCTATCCTCTATCCTATCCTACCCTCTTTCCTCTCCTATCCTCTATCCCATCCTCTCCTCTTTCCTATCCTATCCTCTATCCGATCCTCTATCCTATCCTTTTCTCTATCCTATCCTATCCTCTATCCTATCCTATCCTCTATCCTATCCTATCCTCTATCCTATCCTCTATCCTATCCTAACCTCTACCCTATCCTACCCTCTTTCCTATCCGATCCTCTATCCTATCCTACCCTCTTTCCTATCCGATCCTCTATCCTATCCCATCCTCTATTATATCCTATCCTCTATCCTATCCTATCCTCTATCCTATCCTACCCTCTTTCCTATACAATCCTCTATCATATCCCATCCTCTATTATATCCTATCCTCTATCCTATCCTATCCTCTATCCTATCCTATCCTCTATCCTATCCTATCCTCTATCCTATCCTATCCTCTATCCTATCCTCTATCCGACCCTCCATCCGATCCTCTATCCTATCCTATCATCTATCCTATTCTATCCTCTATTATATCCTATCCACTATCCTATCCTATCCTGTATCCTATCCTATCCTCCATCCTATATTATCCTCTATCCTATCCTATCCTCTATCCTATCCTACCCTCTTTCCTATCCTATCCTCTCTCCTATCCTATCCTCTATCCTATCCTCTATCCTATCCTCTATCCTATCCTCTATCCTATCCTATCCTCTATCCTATCCGATCCTCTATCCTATCCCATCCTCTATTATATCCTATCCTCTATCCTATCCTCTATCCTATCCTATCCTCTATCCTATCCTATCCTCTATCCTATCCTATCCTCTATCCTATCCTCTATCCTATCCTATCCTCTACCCTATCCTATCCTCTATCCTATCCTATCCTCCATCCTATCCTATCCTCTATCCTATCCTATCCTCTATCCTATCCTATCCTCTATCCTATCCTCTATCCTACCCTCCATTCGATCCTCTATCCTATCCTATCATCTATCCTATTCTATCCTCTATTATATCCTATCCACTATCCTATCCTATCCTCTATCCTATCCTATCCTCCATCCTATCCTATCCTCTATCCTATCCTATCCTCTATCCTATCCTACCCTCTTTCCTATCCTATCCTCTATCGTATCCTATCCTCTATCCTATCCTCTGTCCTATCCTCTATCCTATCCTATCCTCTATCCTATCCGATCCTCTATCCTATCCCATCCTCTATTATATCCTATCCTCTATCCTATCCTATCCTCTATCCTATCCTCTATCCTACCCTCCATCCGATCCTCTATCCTATCCTATCATCTATCCTATTCTATCCTCTATTATATCCTATCCACTATCCTATCCTATCCTCTATCCTATCCTATCCTCCATCCTATCCTATCCTCTATCCTATCCTATCCTCTATCCTATCCTACCCTCTTTCCTATCCTATCCTCTATCGTATCCTATCCTCTATCCTATCCTCTGTCCTATCCTCTATCCTATCCTATCCTCTATCCTATCCGATCCTCTATCCTATCCCATCCTCTATTATATCCTATCCTCTATCCTATCCTATCCTCTATCCTATCCTTTCTTCAATCCTATTATATCCTCAATCCTATTATGTCCTCTATCCTATCCTATCCTCTATCCTATCCTATCCTCTATCCTATCCTATCCTCTATCCTATCCTCTATCCTACCCACCATCCGATCCTCTATCCTATCCTATCATCTATCCTATTCTATCCTCTATCCTATTCGACCCTCTTTCCTATCCTATCCTCCTACCTATCCTATCCTCTATCCTATCCTATCCTCTATCCTATCCTATCCTCTATCCGATCCTCTATCCTATCCTTTCCTCTATTATAACCTATCCTCTATCCTATCCTATCCTCTATCCTATCCTATCCTCTATACTATCCTATCCTCTATCCTATCCTATCCTCTATCCTATCCTATCCTCTATCCTATCCTATCCTCTATACTATCCTATTCTCTATCCTATCCTATCCTCTATCCTATCCTATCCTCTATCCTATCCTCTATCCTATCCTACCCTCTTTCATATCCTATCCTCTATCCTATCCTATCCTCTATCCTATCCTATCCTCTATCCTATCCTATCCTCTATACTATCCTATCCTCTATCCTATCCTATCCTCTATCCTATCCTATCCTCTATACTATCCTATCCTCTATCCTATCCTATCCTCTATCCTATCCTATCCTCTATCCTATCCTATCCTCTATCCTACCCTCTATACCATCCTCTATCCTATCCTATCCTCTATCCGATCCTCTATCCTATCCTATCCTCTATCCTATCCTCTATCCTATTCTATCCTCTATCCTATCCTATCATCTATCCTATCCAATTACCTATCCTATCCTCTATACTATCCTATCCTCTATCCTATCCTATCCTCTATCCTATCCTCTTTCCGGTCCTCTATCCTATCCTCTATCCTATCCTATCCTCTTTCCTATCCTATCCTCTATCCTATCCTATCCTCTATCCTATCCTTTCCTCTATCCTATCTAATCCTATATCCTATCCTATTCTCTATCCTATCCTATCCTCTATCCTATCCTCTCCTCTTTCCTATCCTACCCTCTTTCCTATCCTATCCTCTATTCTATCCTATCCTCTATCCGATCCTCTATCCTATCCTTTCCTCTATCCTATCCTATCCTCTATCCTATCCTATCCACTATCCTATACTATCCTCTATCCTATCCTATCCTCTATCCTATCCTATCCTCTATCCCATCCTATCCTCTATCCTATCCTATCCTCTATCCTATCCTATCCTCCATCCTATCCTATCCTCTATCCTATCCTATCCTCTATCCTATCCTCTACTCTATCCTATCCTGTATAATATCGTTTACTCTATCATATCCTATCCTCTATCCTATAGTATCATCTATCCTATTCTATCCTCTATAATATCCTCTATCCTATCCAATCCTCTATCGTATCCTCTATCCTATCCTTTCCTCTATCCTATCCAATCCTCTATCCTATCCTATCCTCTATCCTATCCTATCCACTATCCTATCCTCTCCTCTATCCTATCCTATCCTCTATCCTATCCTATCCACTATCCTATTCTATCCTCTATCCTTTCCTCTACCCTATCCTATCCTGTATAATATCGTTTACTCTATCATATCCTATCCTCTATCCTATTCTATCCTCTATCCTATGCTATCATCTATCCTATCCTATCCTGTATCCTATCCTATCCTCTATCCGATCCTCTATCCTATCCTATCATCTATCCTATTCTATCCTCTATCCTATCCTATCCTCTGTCCTATCCAATCCTCTATCCTATCCTATCCTCTATCCTATCCTATCCTCTATCCTATCCTATCCTCTATCCTATTCTATCATATCCTCTATCCTATGCTATCCTCTATCCTCTCCTCTCCTCTATCCTATCCTACCCTCTTTCCAATCCTATCCTCTATCCTATCCTATCCTCTATCCTACCCTATCCTCTATCCGATCCTCTATCCTATCCTAGCCTCTATTTTACCCTATCCTCTATCCTATCCTATCCTCTATCCTATCCTATCCTCTATCCTATCCTACCATCTATCCTATCCTATCCTCTATCCTATCCTATCCTCTATCCTATCCTATCCTCTATCCTATCCTATCCTCTATCCTATCCTATCCTCTATCCTATCCTCTATCCTATTCTATCCTCTATCCTATCCTATCATCTATCCTATCCAATTACCTATCCTATCCTCTATCCTATCCTTTCCTCTATCCTATCCTATCCTCTATCCTATCCTATACTCGATCCGATTCTCTATCCTATCCTATCCTCTATCCTATGCTATCATCTATCAGATCCTCTATCCTATCCTATCATCTATCCTATCCTCTATCGTATCCTATCCTATCCTCTATCCTATCCTATCCTCTTTCCGGTCCTCTATCCTATCCTATCCTCTATCCTATCCTCTATCCTATCCTATCCTCTATCCTATCCTCTATCCTATCCTATCCTCTTTCCTATCCTATCCTCTATCCTATCCTATCCTCTATCCTATCCTTTCCTCTATCCTATCCAATCCTATATATTATACTATTCTCTATCCTATCCTATCCTCTATCCTATCCTCTCCTCTATCCTATCCTACCCTCTTTCCTAACCTATCCTCTATCCTATCCTATCCTCTATCCGATCCTCTATCCTATCCTTTCCTCTATCCTATCCTATCCTCTATCCTATCCTCTACCCTATCCTATCCTGTATAACATCGTTTACTCTATCATATCCTATCCTCTATCCTATAGTATCATCTATCCTATTCTATCCTCTATAATATCCTCTATCCTATCCAATCCTCTATCGTATCCTCTATCCTATCCTTTCCTCTATCCTATCCAATCCTCTATCCTATCCTATCCTCTATCCTATCCTATCCACTATCCTATCCTCTCCTCTATCCTATCCTATCCTCTATCCTATGCTATCCTCTATCCTCTCCTCTCCTCTATCCTATCCTACCCTCTTTCCAATCCTATCCTATACTCTATCCTACCCTATCCTCTATCCGATCCTCTATCCTATCCTAGCCTCTATTTTATCCTATCCTCTATCCTATCCTATCCTCTATCCTATCCTATCATCTATCCTATCCTATCCTCTATCCTATCCTATCCTCTATCCTATCCTATCCTCTATCCTATAATATCATCTATCCTATCCTATCCTCTATCCTATCCTATCCTCTATCCTATCC
Source organism: Halictus rubicundus (assembly GCF_050948215.1). Lineage (NCBI taxonomy): Eukaryota > Metazoa > Arthropoda > Insecta > Hymenoptera > Halictidae > Halictus > Halictus rubicundus. Next base: position 27,281 of record NW_027489222.1, on the reverse strand, counting down.
TATCCTCTATCCCATCCTATCCTATCCTATCCTATCCTCTATCCTATCCTATCCTCTATCCGATCCTCTATCCTATCCTATCCTCTATTATAACCTAACCTCTATCCTATCCTATCCTCTATCCTATCCTATCCTCTATCCTATCCTATCCTCTATCCTATCCTATCCTCTATCCTACCCTCTATACCATCCTCTATCCTATCCTATCCTCTATCCGATCCTCTATCCTATCCTATCCTCTATCCTATCCTCTATCCTATTCTATCCTCTATCCTATCCTATCATCTATCCTATCCAATTACCTATCCTATCCTCTATACTATCCTATCCTCTATCCTATCCTATCCTCTATCCTATCCTCTTTCCGGTCCTCTATCCTATCCTCTATCCTATCCTATCCTCTTTCCTATCCTATCCTCTATCCTATCCTATCCTCTATCCTATCCTTTCCTCTATCCTATCTAATCCTCTATCCTATCCTATTCTCTATCCTATCCTATCCTCTATCCTATCCTCTCCTCTTTCCTATCCTACCCTCTTTCCTATCCTATCCTCTATTCTATCCTATCCTCTATCCGATCCTCTATCCTATCCTTTCCTCTATCCTATCCTATCCTCTATCCTATCCTATCCACTATCCTATACTATCCTCTATCCTATCCTATCCTCTATCCTATCCTATCCTCTATCCCATCCTATCCTCTATCCTATCCTATCCTCTATCCTATCCTATCCTCCATCCTATCCTATCCTCTATCCTATCCTATCCTCTATCCTATCCTCTACTCTATCCTATCCTGTATAATATCGTTTACTCTATCATATCCTATCCTCTATCCTATAGTATCATCTATCCTATTCTATCCTCTATAATATCCTCTATCCTATCCAATCCTCTATCGTATCCTCTATCCTATCCTTTCCTCTATCCTATCCAATCCTCTATCCTATCCTATCCTCTATCCTATCCTATCCACTATCCTATCCTCTCCTCTATCCTATCCTATCCTCTATCCTATCCTATCCACTATCCTATTCTATCCTCTATCCTTTCCTCTACCCTATCCTATCCTGTATAATATCGTTTACTCTATCATATCCTATCCTCTATTCTATCCTATCCTCTATCCGATCCTCCATCCTATCCTTTCCTCTATAATATCCTATCCTCTATCCTATCCTATCCACTATCCTATACTATCCTCTATCCTATCCTATCCTCTGTCCTATCCTATCCTCTATCCCATCCTATCCTCTATCCTATCCTATCCTCTATCCTATCCTATCCTCCATCCTATCCTATCCTCTATCCTATCCTATCCTCTATCCTATCCTCTACTCTATCCTATCCTGTATAATATCGTTTACTCTATCATATCCTATCCTCTATCCTATAGTATCATCTATCCTATTCTATCCTCTATAATATCCTCTATCCTATCCAATCCTCTATCGTATCCTCTATCCTATCCTTTCCTCTATCCTATCCAATCCTCTATCCTATCCTATCCTCTATCCTATCCTATCCTCTTTCCTCTCCTCTATCCTATCCTACCCTCTTTCCTAACCTATCCTCTATCCTATCCTATCCTCTATCCGATCCTCTATCCTATCCTTTCCTCTATCCTATCCTATCCTCTATCCTATCCTCTACCCTATCCTATCCTGTATAACATCGTTTACTCTATCATATCCTATCCTCTATCCTATAGTATCATCTATCCTATTCTATCCTCTATAATATCCTCTATCCTATCCAATCCTCTATCGTATCCTCTATCCTATCCTTTCCTCTATCCTATCCAATCCTCTATCCTATCCTATCCTCTATCCTATCCTATCCACTATCCTATCCTCTCCTCTATCCTATCCTATCCTCTATCCTATGCTATCCTCTATCCTCTCCTCTCCTCTATCCTATCCTACCCTCTTTCCAATCCTATCCTATACTCTATCCTACCCTATCCTCTATCCGATCCTCTATCCTATCCTAGCCTCTATGTTATCCTATCCTCTATCCTATCCTATCCTCTATCCTATCCTATCATCTATCCTATCCTATCCTCTATCCTATCCTATCCTCTATCCTATCCTATCCTCTATCCTATAATATCATCTATCCTATCCTATCCTCTATCCTATCCTATCCTCTATCCTATCCTATCCTCTATCCCATCCTATCCTATCCTATCCTATCCTCTATCCTATCCTATCCTCTATCCGATCCTCTATCCTATCCTATCCTCTATTATAACCTATCCTCTATCCTATCCTATCCTCTATCCTATCCTATCCTCTATCCTACCCTCTATACCATCCTCTATCCTATCCTATCCTCTATCCGATCCTCTATCCTATCCTATCCTCTATCCTATCCTATCCTCTATCTTATCCTCTATCCTATTCTATCCTCTATCCTATCCTATCCAATTACCTATCCTATCCTCTATCCTATCCTTTCCTCTATCCTATCCTATCATCTATCCTATCCTATACTCTATCCGATTCTCTATCCTATCCTATCCTCTATCCTATCCTATCATCTATCAGATCCTCTATCCTATCCTATCATCTATCCTATCCTCTATCGTATCCTATCCTATCCTCTATCCTATCCTATCCTCTATCCCATCCTATCCTCTATCCTATCCTATCCTCTATCCTATCCTATCCTCCATCCTATCCTATCCTCTATCCTATCCTATCCTCTATCCTATCCTCTACCCTATCCTATCCTGTATAATATCGTTTACTCTATCATATCCTATCCTCTATCCTATAGTATCATCTATCCTATTCTATCCTCTATAATATCCTCTATCCTATCCAATCCTCTATCGTATCCTCTATCCTATCCTTTCCTCTATCCTATCCAATCCTCTATCCTATCCTATCCTCTATCCTATCCTATCCACTATCCTATCCTCTCCTCTATCCTATCCTATCCTCTATCCTATCCTATCCTATCCTCTATCCTTTCCTCTACCCTATCCTATCCTGTATAATATCGTTTACTCTATCATATCCTATCCTCTATCCTATTCTATCCTCTATCCTATGCTATCATCTATCCTATCCTATCCTGTATCCTATCCTATCCTCTATCCGATCCTCTATCCTATCCTATCATCTATCCTATTCTATCCTCTATCCTATCCTATCCTCTATCCTATCCATTCCTCTATCCTATCCTATCCTCTATCCTATCCTATCCTCTATCCTATCCTATCCTCTATCCTATTCTATCATATCCTCTATCCTATGCTATCCTCTATCCTCTCCTCTCCTCTATCCTATCCTACCCTCTTTCCAATCCTATCCTCTATCCTATCCTATCCTGTATCCTACCCTATCCTCTATCCGATCCTCTATCCTATCCTAGCCTCTATTTTATCCTATCCTCTATCCTATCCTATCCTCTATCCTATCCTATCCTCTATCCTATCCTATCATCTATCCTATCCTATCCTCTATCCTATCCTATCCTCTATCCTATCCTATCCTCTATCCTATAATATCATCTATCCTATCCTATCCTCTATCCTATCCTATCCTCTATCCTATCCTATCCTCTATCCTACCCTCTATACCACCCTCTATCCTATCCTATCCTCTATCCGATCCTCTATCCTATCCTATCCTCTATCCTATCCTCTATCCTATTCTATCCTCTATCCTATCCTATCATCTATCCTATCCAATTACCTATCCTATCCTCTATCCTATCCTTTCCTCTATCCTATCCTATCCTCTATCCTATCCTATACTCGATCCGATTCTCTATCCTATCCTATCCTCTATCCTATGCTATCATCTATCAGATCCTCTATCCTATCCTATCATCTATCCTATCCTCTATCGTATCCTATCCTATCCTCTATCCTATCCTATCCTCTTTCCGGTCCTCTATCCTATCCTATCCTCTATCCTATCCTCTATCCTATCCTATCCTCTTTCCTATCCTATCCTCTATCCTATCCTATCCTCTATCCTATCCTTTCCTCTATCCTATCCAATCCTATATATTATACTATTCTCTATCCTATCCTATCCTCTATCCTATCCTCTCCTCTATCCTATCCTACCCTCTTTCCTATCCTATCCTCTATCCTATCCTATCCTCTATCCGATCCTCTATCCTATCCTTTCCTCTATCCTATCCTATCCTCTATCCTATCCTCTACCCTATCCTATCCTGTATAACATCGTTTACTCTATCATATCCTATCCTCTATCCTATAGTATCATCTATCCTATTCTATCCTCTATAATATCCTCTATCCTATCCAATCCTCTATCGTATCCTCTATCCTATCCTTTCCTCTATCCTATCCAATCCTCTATCCTATCCTATCCTCTATCCTATCCTATCCACTATCCTATCCTCTCCTCTATCCTATCCTATCCTCTATCCTATGCTATCCTCTATCCTCTCCTCTCCTCTATCCTATCCTACCCTCTTTCCAAACCTATCCTATACTCTATCCTACCCTATCCTCTATCCCATCCTCTATCCTATCCTAGCCTCTATTTTATCCTATCCTCTATCCTATCCTATCCTCTATCCTATCCTATCATCTATCCTATCCTATCCTCTATCCTATCCTATCCTCTATCCTATCCTATCCTCTATCCTATAATATCATCTATCCTATCCTATCCTCTATCCTATCCTATCCTCTATCCTATCCTATCCTCTATCCCATCCTATCCTATCCTATCCTATCCTCTATCCTATCCTATCCTCTATCCTATCCAATCCTATATCCTATCCTATCCTCTATCCTATCCTATCCTCTATCCTATCCTATCCTCTATCCTATTCTATCATATCCTCTATCCTATGCTATCCTCTATCCTCTCCTCTCCTCTATCCTATCCTACCCTCTTTCCAATCCTATCCTCTATCCTATCCTATCCTCTATCCTACCCTATCCTCTATCCGATCCTCTATCCTATCCTAGCCTCTATTTTATCCTATCCTCTATCCTATCCTATCCTCTATCCTATCCTATCCTCTATCCTATCCTACCATCTATCCTATCCTATCCTCTATCCTATCCTATCCTCTATCCTATCCTATCCTCTATCCTATCCTCTATCCTATTCTATCCTCTATCCTATCCTATCATCTATCCTATCCAATTACCTATCCTATCCTCTATCCTATCCTTTCCTCTATCCTATCCTATCCTCTATCCTATCCTATACTCGATCCGATTCTCTATCCTATCCTATCCTCTATCCTATGCTATCATCTATCAGATCCTCTATCCTATCCTATCATCTATCCTATCCTCTATCGTATCCTATCCTATCCTCTATCCTATCCTATCCTCTATCCTATCCTATCCTCTATCCTATCCTTTCCTCTATCCTATCCAATCCTATATATTATACTATTCTCTATCCTATCCTATCCTCTATCCTATCCTCTCCTCTATCCTATCCTATCCTCTATCCTATCCTCTATCCTATCCTATCCTCTATCCGATCCTGTATCCTATCCTATCCTCTATCCTATCCTATCTTCTATCCTATCCTATCCTCTATCCTATCCTTTCCTCAATCCTATTATATCCTCAATCCTATTATGTCCTCTATCGTATCCTATCCTCTATCCTATCCTATCCTCTATCCTATGCTATCATCTATCCTATCCTATCCTGTCACCTATCCTATCCTCTATCCTATCCTCTATCCTATCCTATCCTCTATCCTATCCTATCCTCTATCCTATCCTATCCTCTATCCTATCCTACCCTCTTTCCTCTCCTATCCTCTATCCTATCCTCTCCTCTTTCCTATCCTATCCTCTATCCGATCCTCTATCCTATCCTTTCCTCTATCCCATCCTATCCTCTATCCTATCCTATCCTCTATCCTATCCTATCCTCTATCCTATCCTCTATCCTATCCTATCCTCTACCCTATCCTACCCTCTTTCCTATCCGATCCTCTATCCTATCCTTTCCTCTATTATATCCTATCCTCCATCCTATCCTATCCTCTATCCTATCCAACCCTCTTTCCTATCCTATCCTCTATCCTATCCTATCCTCTATCCTATCCTCTATCCTATCCTATCCTCTATCCGATCCTGTATCCTATCCTATCCTCTATCCTATCCTATCTTCTATCCAATCCTATCCTCTATCCTATCCTTTCCTCAATCCTATTATATCCTCAATCCTATTATGTCCTCTATCCTATCCTATCCTCTATCCTATCCTATCCTCTATCCTATCCTATCCTCTATCCTATCCTATCCTCTATCCTATCCTATCTTCTATCCTATCCTACCCTCTTTCCTCTCCTATCCTCTATCCTATCCTCTCCTCTATCCTATCCTATCCTCTATCCGATCCTCTATCCTATCCTTTCCTCTATCCTATCCTATCCTCTATCCTATGCTATCCACTATCCTATCCTATCCTCTATCCTATCCTATCCTCTATCCTATTCTATCCTCTATCCTATCCTATCCTCTATCCTATCCTACCCTCTTTCCTATCCGATCCTCTATCCTATCCCATCCTCTATTATATCCTATCCTCTATCCTATCCTATCCTCTATATTATCCTTTCCTCAATCCTATTATATCCTCAATCCTATTATGTCCTCTATCCTATCCTGTATCACATCCTACCCTCTATCCTATCCTATCCTCTATCCTATCCTATCCTCTATACTATCCTATCCTCTATCCTATCCTATCCTCTATCCTATCCTATCCTCTATACTATCCTATCCTCTATCCTATTCTACCCTCTTTCCTATCCTATCCTCTATCCTATCCTATCCTCTATCCTATCCTCTCCTCTATTATATCCTACCCTCTTTCTTATCCTATCCTCTATCCTATCCTATCCTCTATCCGATCCTCTATCCTATCCTAGCCTCTATTTTATCCTATCCTCTATCCTATCCTATCCTCTATCATATCCTATTCTCTATCCTATCCTATCATCTATTTTATCCTATCCTCTATCCTATCCTATCCTGTATCCCATCCTAACCTCTATCCTATCCTATCCTCTATCCTATCCTATCCTCTATCCTATCCTATCCTCTATCCCATCCTATCCTCTATCCTATCCTATCCTCTATCCTATCCTATCCTCCATCCTATCCTATCCTCTATCCTATCCTATCCTCTATCCTATCCTCTACCCTATCCTATCCTGTATAACATCGTTTACTCTATCATATCCTATCCTCTATCCTATAGTATCATCTATCCTATTCTATCCTCTATAATATCCTCTATCCTATCCAATCCTCTATCTATCCTCTATCCTATCCTTTCCTCTATTCTATCCTCTATCCTATCCTCTATCCTATCCTCTATCCTATCCTACCCTCCATCCGATCCTCTATCCTATCCTATCATCTATCCTATTCTATCCTCTATCCTATGCTATCATCTATCCTATCCTATCCTGTCACCTATCCTATCCTCTATCCTATCCTCTATCCTATCCTATCCTCTATCCTATCCAATCCTCTATCCTATCCTATCCTCTATCCTATCCTGTCCTCTATCCCATCCTATCCTATCCTATCCTATCCTCTATACTATCCTATTCTCTATCCGATCCTCTATCCTATCCTATCCTCTATTATAACCTATCATCTATCCTATCCTATCCTCTATCCTATCCTATCCTCTATCCTATCCTATCCCCTATCCTATCCTATCCTCTATACTATCCTTTCCTCTATCCTATCCTATCCTCTATCCTATCCTATCCTCTATCCTATCATTTCCTATCCTCTATCCTATCCTATCCTCTATACTATCCCATCCTCTATCCTATCCTATCCTCTATCCTATCCTATCCTCTATCCTATCCTATCCTCTATCCTATCCTAAACTCTTTCCTCTCCTATCCTCTACCCTATCCTCTCCTCTTTCCTATCCTATCCTCTATCCGATCCTCTATCCTATCCTTTCCTCTATCCTATCCTATCCTCTATCCTATCCTATCCTCTATCCTATCCTATCCTCTATCCTATCCTATCCTCTATCCTATCCTATCCTCTATCCTATCCTCTATCCTATCCTATCCTCTACCCTATCCTACCCTCTTTCCTATCCGATCCTCTATCCTATCCTATCCTCTATTATATCCTATCCTCCATCCTATCCTATCCTCTATCCTATCCAACCCTCTTTCCTATCCTATCCTCTATCCTATCCTATCCTCTATCCTATCCTCTATCCTATCCTATCCTCTATCCGATCCTGTATCCTATCCTATCCTCTATCCTATCCTATCTTCTATCCTATCCTATCCTCTATCCTATCCTTTCCTCAATCCTATTATATCCTCAATCCTATTATGTCCTCTATCCTATCCTATCCTCTATCCTATCCTATCCTCTATCCTATCCTATCCTCTATCCTATCCTATCCTCTATCCTATCCTACCCTCTTTCCTCTCCTATCCTCTATCCTATCCTCTCCTCTATCCTATCCTATCCTCTATCCGATCCTCTATCCTATCCTTTCCTCTATCCTATCCTATCCTCTATCCTATCCTATCCTCTATCCTATCCAACCCTCTTTCCTATCCTATCCTCTATCCTATCCTATCCTCTATCCTATCCTCTATCCTATCCTATCCTCTATCCGATCTGTACCCTATCCTATCCTCTATCCTATCCTATCTTCTATCCTATCCTATCCTCTATCCTATCCTTTACCTCAATCCTATTATATCCTCAATCCTATTATGTCCTCTATCCTATCCTATCCTCTATCCTATCCTATCCTCTATCCTATCCTATCCCTCTATCCTATCCTATCCTCTATCCTATCCTACCCTCTTTCCTCTCCTATCCTCTATCTATCCCTCTCCTCTATCCTATCCTATCCTCTATCCGATCCTCTATCTATCCTTTTCTCTATCCTATCCTATCCTCTATCCTATCCTATCCTCTATCCTATCCTATCCTCTATCCTATCCTCTATCCTATCCTAACCTCTACCCTATCCTACCCTCTTTCCTATCCGATCCTCTATCCTATCCTACCCTCTTTCCTATCCGATCCTCTATCCTATCCCATCCTCTATTATATCCTATCCTCTATCCTATCCCATCTCTATCCTACCCTCTATACCATCCTCTATCCTATCTATCCTCTATCCCGATCCCTCTATCCTATCCTATCCTCTATCCTATCCTCTATCCTATTCTATCCTCTATCCTATCCTATCATCTATCCTATCCAATTACCTATCCTATCCTCTATACTATCCTATCCTCTATCCTATCCTATCCTCTATACTATCCTTTCCTCTATCCTATCCTATCCTCTATCCTATCCTATCCTCTATCCTATCCTACCCTCTTTCCTCTCCTATCCTCTATCCCATCCTCTCCTCTTTCCTATCCTATCCTCTATCCGATCCTCTATCCTATCCTTTTCTCTATCCTATCCTATCCTCTATCCTATCCTATCCTCTATCCTATCCTATCCTCTATCCTATCCTCTATCCTATCCTAACCTCTACCCTATCCTACCCTCTTTCCTATCCGATCCTCTATCCTATCCTACCCTCTTTCCTATCCGATCCTCTATCCTATCCCATCCTCTATTATATCCTATCCTCTATCCTATCCTATCCTCTATCCTATCCTACCCCTCTTTCCTATACAATCCTCTATCATATCCCATCCTCTATTATATCCTATCCTCTATCCTATCCTATCCTCTATCCTATCCTATCCTCTATCCTATCCTATCCTCTATCCTATCCTATCCTCTATCCTATCCTCTATCCGACCCTCCATCCGATCCTCTATCCTATCCTATCATCTATCCTATTCTATCCTCTATTATATCCTATCCACTATCCTATCCTATCCTGTATCCTATCCTATCCTCCATCCTATATTATCCTCTATCCTATCCTATCCTCTATCCTATCCTACCCTCTTTCCTATCCTATCCTCTCTCCTATCCTATCCTCTATCCTATCCTCTATCCTATCCTCTATCCTATCCTCTATCCTATCCTATCCTCTATCCTATCCGATCCTCTATCCTATCCATCCTCTATTATATCCTATCCTCTATCCTATCCTCTATCCTATCCTATCCTCTATGCCTATCCTATCCTCTATCCTATCCTATCCTCTATCCTATCCTCTATCCTATCCTATCCTCTACCCTATCCTATCCTCTATCCTATCCTATCCTCCATCCTATCCTATCCTCTATCCTATCCTATCCTCTATCCTATCCTATCCTCTATCCTATCCTCTATCCTACCCTCCATTCGATCCTCTATCCTATCCTATCATCTATCCTATTCTATCCTCTATTATATCCTATCCACTATCCTATCCTATCCTCTATCCTATCCTATCCTCCATCCTATCCTATCCTCTATCCTATCCTATCCTCTATCCTATCCTACCCTCTTTCCTATCCTATCCTCTATCGTATCCTATCCTCTATCCTATCCTCTGTCCTATCCTCTATCCTATCCTATCCTCTATCCTATCCGATCCTCTATCCTATCCCATCCTCTATTATATCCTATCCTCTATCCTATCCTATCCTCTATCCTATCCTCTATCCTACCCTCCATCCGATCCTCTATCCTATCCTATCATCTATCCTATTCTATCCTCTATTATATCCTATCCACTATCCTATCCTATCCTCTATCCTATCCTATCCTCCATCCTATCCTATCCTCTATCCTATCCTATCCTCTATCCTATCCTACCCTCTTTCCTATCCTATCCTCTATCGTATCCTATCCTCTATCCTATCCTCTGTCCTATCCTCTATCCTATCCTATCCTCTATCCTATCCGATCCTCTATCCTATCCCATCCTCTATTATATCCTATCCTCTATCCTATCCTATCCTCTATCCTATCCTTTCTTCAATCCTATTATATCCTCAATCCTATTATGTCCTCTATCCTATCCTATCCTCTATCCTATCCTATCCTCTATCCTATCCTATCCTCTATCCTATCCTCTATCCTACCCACCATCCGATCCTCTATCCTATCCTATCATCTATCCTATTCTATCCTCTATCCTATTCGACCCTCTTTCCTATCCTATCCTCCTACCTATCCTATCCTCTATCCTATCCTATCCTCTATCCTATCCTATCCTCTATCCGATCCTCTATCCTATCCTTTCCTCTATTATAACCTATCCTCTATCCTATCCTATCCTCTATCCTATCCTATCCTCTATACTATCCTATCCTCTATCCTATCCTATCCTCTATCCTATCCTATCCTCTATCCTATCCTATCCTCTATACTATCCTATTCTCTATCCTATCCTATCCTCTATCCTATCCTATCCTCTATCCTATCCTCTATCCTATCCTACCCTCTTTCATATCCTATCCTCTATCCTATCCTATCCTCTATCCTATCCTATCCTCTATCCTATCCTATCCTCTATACTATCCTATCCTCTATCCTATCCTATCCTCTATCCTATCCTATCCTCTATACTATCCTATCCTCTATCCTATCCTATCCTCTATCCTATCCTATCCTCTATCCTATCCTATCCTCTATCCTACCCTCTATACCATCCTCTATCCTATCCTATCCTCTATCCGATCCTCTATCCTATCCTATCCTCTATCCTATCCTCTATCCTATTCTATCCTCTATCCTATCCTATCATCTATCCTATCCAATTACCTATCCTATCCTCTATACTATCCTATCCTCTATCCTATCCTATCCTCTATCCTATCCTCTTTCCGGTCCTCTATCCTATCCTCTATCCTATCCTATCCTCTTTCCTATCCTATCCTCTATCCTATCCTATCCTCTATCCTATCCTTTCCTCTATCCTATCTAATCCTATATCCTATCCTATTCTCTATCCTATCCTATCCTCTATCCTATCCTCTCCTCTTTCCTATCCTACCCTCTTTCCTATCCTATCCTCTATTCTATCCTATCCTCTATCCGATCCTCTATCCTATCCTTTCCTCTATCCTATCCTATCCTCTATCCTATCCTATCCACTATCCTATACTATCCTCTATCCTATCCTATCCTCTATCCTATCCTATCCTCTATCCCATCCTATCCTCTATCCTATCCTATCCTCTATCCTATCCTATCCTCCATCCTATCCTATCCTCTATCCTATCCTATCCTCTATCCTATCCTCTACTCTATCCTATCCTGTATAATATCGTTTACTCTATCATATCCTATCCTCTATCCTATAGTATCATCTATCCTATTCTATCCTCTATAATATCCTCTATCCTATCCAATCCTCTATCGTATCCTCTATCCTATCCTTTCCTCTATCCTATCCAATCCTCTATCCTATCCTATCCTCTATCCTATCCTATCCACTATCCTATCCTCTCCTCTATCCTATCCTATCCTCTATCCTATCCTATCCACTATCCTATTCTATCCTCTATCCTTTCCTCTACCCTATCCTATCCTGTATAATATCGTTTACTCTATCATATCCTATCCTCTATCCTATTCTATCCTCTATCCTATGCTATCATCTATCCTATCCTATCCTGTATCCTATCCTATCCTCTATCCGATCCTCTATCCTATCCTATCATCTATCCTATTCTATCCTCTATCCTATCCTATCCTCTGTCCTATCCAATCCTCTATCCTATCCTATCCTCTATCCTATCCTATCCTCTATCCTATCCTATCCTCTATCCTATTCTATCATATCCTCTATCCTATGCTATCCTCTATCCTCTCCTCTCCTCTATCCTATCCTACCCTCTTTCCAATCCTATCCTCTATCCTATCCTATCCTCTATCCTACCCTATCCTCTATCCGATCCTCTATCCTATCCTAGCCTCTATTTTACCCTATCCTCTATCCTATCCTATCCTCTATCCTATCCTATCCTCTATCCTATCCTACCATCTATCCTATCCTATCCTCTATCCTATCCTATCCTCTATCCTATCCTATCCTCTATCCTATCCTATCCTCTATCCTATCCTATCCTCTATCCTATCCTCTATCCTATTCTATCCTCTATCCTATCCTATCATCTATCCTATCCAATTACCTATCCTATCCTCTATCCTATCCTTTCCTCTATCCTATCCTATCCTCTATCCTATCCTATACTCGATCCGATTCTCTATCCTATCCTATCCTCTATCCTATGCTATCATCTATCAGATCCTCTATCCTATCCTATCATCTATCCTATCCTCTATCGTATCCTATCCTATCCTCTATCCTATCCTATCCTCTTTCCGGTCCTCTATCCTATCCTATCCTCTATCCTATCCTCTATCCTATCCTATCCTCTTTCCTATCCTATCCTCTATCCTATCCTATCCTCTATCCTATCCTTTCCTCTATCCTATCCAATCCTATATATTATACTATTCTCTATCCTATCCTATCCTCTATCCTATCCTCTCCTCTATCCTATCCTACCCTCTTTCCTAACCTATCCTCTATCCTATCCTATCCTCTATCCGATCCTCTATCCTATCCTTTCCTCTATCCTATCCTATCCTCTATCCTATCCTCTACCCTATCCTATCCTGTATAACATCGTTTACTCTATCATATCCTATCCTCTATCCTATAGTATCATCTATCCTATTCTATCCTCTATAATATCCTCTATCCTATCCAATCCTCTATCGTATCCTCTATCCTATCCTTTCCTCTATCCTATCCAATCCTCTATCCTATCCTATCCTCTATCCTATCCTATCCACTATCCTATCCTCTCCTCTATCCTATCCTATCCTCTATCCTATGCTATCCTCTATCCTCTCCTCTCCTCTATCCTATCCTACCCTCTTTCCAATCCTATCCTATACTCTATCCTACCCTATCCTCTATCCGATCCTCTATCCTATCCTAGCCTCTATTTTATCCTATCCTCTATCCTATCCTATCCTCTATCCTATCCTATCATCTATCCTATCCTATCCTCTATCCTATCCTATCCTCTATCCTATCCTATCCTCTATCCTATAATATCATCTATCCTATCCTATCCTCTATCCTATCCTATCCTCTATCCTATCCTATCCTCTATCCCATCCTATCCTATCCTATCCTATCCTCTATCCTATCCTATCCTCTATCCGATCCTCTATCCTATCCTATCCTCTATTATAACCTAACCTCTATCCTATCCTATCCTCTATCCTATCCTATCCTCTATCCTATCCTATCCTCTATCCTATCCTATCCTCTATCCTACCCTCTATACCATCCTCTATCCTATCCTATCCTCTATCCGATCCTCTATCCTATCCTATCCTCTATCCTATCCTCTATCCTATTCTATCCTCTATCCTATCCTATCATCTATCCTATCCAATTACCTATCCTATCCTCTATACTATCCTATCCTCTATCCTATCCTATCCTCTATCCTATCCTCTTTCCGGTCCTCTATCCTATCCTCTATCCTATCCTATCCTCTTTCCTATCCTATCCTCTATCCTATCCTATCCTCTATCCTATCCTTTCCTCTATCCTATCTAATCCTATATCCTATCCTATTCTCTATCCTATCCTATCCTCTATCCTATCCTCTCCTCTTTCCTATCCTACCCTCTTTCCTATCCTATCCTCTATTCTATCCTATCCTCTATCCGATCCTCTATCCTATCCTTTCCTCTATCCTATCCTATCCTCTATCCTATCCTATCCACTATCCTATACTATCCTCTATCCTATCCTATCCTCTATCCTATCCTATCCTCTATCCCATCCTATCCTCTATCCTATCCTATCCTCTATCCTATCCTATCCTCCATCCTATCCTATCCTCTATCCTATCCTATCCTCTATCCTATCCTCTACTCTATCCTATCCTGTATAATATCGTTTACTCTATCATATCCTATCCTCTATCCTATAGTATCATCTATCCTATTCTATCCTCTATAATATCCTCTATCCTATCCAATCCTCTATCGTATCCTCTATCCTATCCTTTCCTCTATCCTATCCAATCCTCTATCCTATCCTATCCTCTATCCTATCCTATCCACTATCCTATCCTCTCCTCTATCCTATCCTATCCTCTATCCTATCCTATCCACTATCCTATTCTATCCTCTATCCTTTCCTCTACCCTATCCTATCCTGTATAATATCGTTTACTCTATCATATCCTATCCTCTATTCTATCCTATCCTCTATCCGATCCTCCATCCTATCCTTTCCTCTATCCTATCCTATCCTCTATCCTATCCTATCCACTATCCTATACTATCCTCTATCCTATCCTATCCTCTATCCTATCCTATCCTCTATCCCATCCTATCCTCTATCCTATCCTATCCTCTATCCTATCCTATCCTCCATCCTATCCTATCCTCTATCCTATCCTATCCTCTATCCTATCCTCTACTCTATCCTATCCTGTATAATATCGTTTACTCTATCATATCCTATCCTCTATCCTATAGTATCATCTATCCTATTCTATCCTCTATAATATCCTCTATCCTATCCAATCCTCTATCGTATCCTCTATCCTATCCTTTCCTCTATCCTATCCAATCCTCTATCCTATCCTATCCTCTATCCTATCCTATCCTCTTTCCTCTCCTCTATCCTATCCTACCCTCTTTCCTAACCTATCCTCTATCCTATCCTATCCTCTATCCGATCCTCTATCCTATCCTTTCCTCTATCCTATCCTATCCTCTATCCTATCCTCTACCCTATCCTATCCTGTATAACATCGTTTACTCTATCATATCCTATCCTCTATCCTATAGTATCATCTATCCTATTCTATCCTCTATAATATCCTCTATCCTATCCAATCCTCTATCGTATCCTCTATCCTATCCTTTCCTCTATCCTATCCAATCCTCTATCCTATCCTATCCTCTATCCTATCCTATCCACTATCCTATCCTCTCCTCTATCCTATCCTATCCTCTATCCTATGCTATCCTCTATCCTCTCCTCTCCTCTATCCTATCCTACCCTCTTTCCAATCCTATCCTATACTCTATCCTACCCTATCCTCTATCCGATCCTCTATCCTATCCTAGCCTCTATGTTATCCTATCCTCTATCCTATCCTATCCTCTATCCTATCCTATCATCTATCCTATCCTATCCTCTATCCTATCCTATCCTCTATCCTATCCTATCCTCTATCCTATAATATCATCTATCCTATCCTATCCTCTATCCTATCCTATCCTCTATCCTATCCTATCCTCTATCCCATCCTATCCTATCCTATCCTATCCTCTATCCTATCCTATCCTCTATCCGATCCTCTATCCTATCCTATCCTCTATTATAACCTATCCTCTATCCTATCCTATCCTCTATCCTATCCTATCCTCTATCCTACCCTCTATACCATCCTCTATCCTATCCTATCCTCTATCCGATCCTCTATCCTATCCTATCCTCTATCCTATCCTATCCTCTATCTTATCCTCTATCCTATTCTATCCTCTATCCTATCCTATCCAATTACCTATCCTATCCTCTATCCTATCCTTTCCTCTATCCTATCCTATCATCTATCCTATCCTATACTCTATCCGATTCTCTATCCTATCCTATCCTCTATCCTATCCTATCATCTATCAGATCCTCTATCCTATCCTATCATCTATCCTATCCTCTATCGTATCCTATCCTATCCTCTATCCTATCCTATCCTCTATCCCATCCTATCCTCTATCCTATCCTATCCTCTATCCTATCCTATCCTCCATCCTATCCTATCCTCTATCCTATCCTATCCTCTATCCTATCCTCTACCCTATCCTATCCTGTATAATATCGTTTACTCTATCATATCCTATCCTCTATCCTATAGTATCATCTATCCTATTCTATCCTCTATAATATCCTCTATCCTATCCAATCCTCTATCGTATCCTCTATCCTATCCTTTCCTCTATCCTATCCAATCCTCTATCCTATCCTATCCTCTATCCTATCCTATCCACTATCCTATCCTCTCCTCTATCCTATCCTATCCTCTATCCTATCCTATCCTATCCTCTATCCTTTCCTCTACCCTATCCTATCCTGTATAATATCGTTTACTCTATCATATCCTATCCTCTATCCTATTCTATCCTCTATCCTATGCTATCATCTATCCTATCCTATCCTGTATCCTATCCTATCCTCTATCCGATCCTCTATCCTATCCTATCATCTATCCTATTCTATCCTCTATCCTATCCTATCCTCTATCCTATCCATTCCTCTATCCTATCCTATCCTCTATCCTATCCTATCCTCTATCCTATCCTATCCTCTATCCTATTCTATCATATCCTCTATCCTATGCTATCCTCTATCCTCTCCTCTCCTCTATCCTATCCTACCCTCTTTCCAATCCTATCCTCTATCCTATCCTATCCTGTATCCTACCCTATCCTCTATCCGATCCTCTATCCTATCCTAGCCTCTATTTTATCCTATCCTCTATCCTATCCTATCCTCTATCCTATCCTATCCTCTATCCTATCCTATCATCTATCCTATCCTATCCTCTATCCTATCCTATCCTCTATCCTATCCTATCCTCTATCCTATAATATCATCTATCCTATCCTATCCTCTATCCTATCCTATCCTCTATCCTATCCTATCCTCTATCCTACCCTCTATACCACCCTCTATCCTATCCTATCCTCTATCCGATCCTCTATCCTATCCTATCCTCTATCCTATCCTCTATCCTATTCTATCCTCTATCCTATCCTATCATCTATCCTATCCAATTACCTATCCTATCCTCTATCCTATCCTTTCCTCTATCCTATCCTATCCTCTATCCTATCCTATACTCGATCCGATTCTCTATCCTATCCTATCCTCTATCCTATGCTATCATCTATCAGATCCTCTATCCTATCCTATCATCTATCCTATCCTCTATCGTATCCTATCCTATCCTCTATCCTATCCTATCCTCTTTCCGGTCCTCTATCCTATCCTATCCTCTATCCTATCCTCTATCCTATCCTATCCTCTTTCCTATCCTATCCTCTATCCTATCCTATCCTCTATCCTATCCTTTCCTCTATCCTATCCAATCCTATATATTATACTATTCTCTATCCTATCCTATCCTCTATCCTATCCTCTCCTCTATCCTATCCTACCCTCTTTCCTATCCTATCCTCTATCCTATCCTATCCTCTATCCGATCCTCTATCCTATCCTTTCCTCTATCCTATCCTATCCTCTATCCTATCCTCTACCCTATCCTATCCTGTATAACATCGTTTACTCTATCATATCCTATCCTCTATCCTATAGTATCATCTATCCTATTCTATCCTCTATAATATCCTCAATCCTATCCAATCCTCTATCGTATCCTCTATCCTATCCTTTCCTCTATCCTATCCAATCCTCTATCCTATCCTATCCTCTATCCTATCCTATCCACTATCCTATCCTCTCCTCTATCCTATCCTATCCTCTATCCTATGCTATCCTCTATCCTCTCCTCTCCTCTATCCTATCCTACCCTCTTTCCAAACCTATCCTATACTCTATCCTACCCTATCCTCTATCCCATCCTCTATCCTATCCTAGCCTCTATTTTATCCTATCCTCTATCCTATCCTATCCTCTATCCTATCCTATCATCTATCCTATCCTATCCTCTATCCTATCCTATCCTCTATCCTATCCTATCCTCTATCCTATAATATCATCTATCCTATCCTATCCTCTATCCTATCCTATCCTCTATCCTATCCTATCCTCTATCCCATCCTATCCTATCCTATCCTATCCTCTATCCTATCCTATCCTCTATCCTATCCAATCCTATATCCTATCCTATCCTCTATCCTATCCTATCCTCTATCCTATCCTATCCTCTATCCTATTCTATCATATCCTCTATCCTATGCTATCCTCTATCCTCTCCTCTCCTCTATCCTATCCTACCCTCTTTCCAATCCTATCCTCTATCCTATCCTATCCTCTATCCTACCCTATCCTCTATCCGATCCTCTATCCTATCCTAGCCTCTATTTTATCCTATCCTCTATCCTATCCTATCCTCTATCCTATCCTATCCTCTATCCTATCCTACCATCTATCCTATCCTATCCTCTATCCTATCCTATCCTCTATCCTATCCTATCCTCTATCCTATCCTCTATCCTATTCTATCCTCTATCCTATCCTATCATCTATCCTATCCAATTACCTATCCTATCCTCTATCCTATCCTTTCCTCTATCCTATCCTATCCTCTATCCTATCCTATACTCGATCCGATTCTCTATCCTATCCTATCCTCTATCCTATGCTATCATCTATCAGATCCTCTATCCTATCCTATCATCTATCCTATCCTCTATCGTATCCTATCCTATCCTCTATCCTATCCTATCCTCTATCCTATCCTATCCTCTATCCTATCCTTTCCTCTATCCTATCCAATCCTATATATTATACTATTCTCTATCCTATCCTATCCTCTATCCTATCCTCTCCTCTATCCTATCCTACCCTCTTTCCTAACCTATCCTCTATCCTATCCTATCCTCTATCCGATCCTCTATCCTATCCTATCCTCTATCCTATCCTATCATCTATCCTATCCAATTACCTATCCTATCCTCTATCCTATCCTTTCCTATATCCTATCCAATTACCTATCCTATCCTCTATCCTATCCTTTCCTATATCCTATCCTATCCTCTATCCTATCCTATACTCGATCCGATTCTCTATCCTATCCTATCCTCTATCCTATGCTATCATCTATCAGATCCTCTATCCTATCCTATCATCTATCCTATCCTCTATCGTATCCTATCCTATCCTCTATCCTATCCTATCCTCTTTCCGGTCCTCTATCCTATCCTATCCTCTATCCTATCCTCTATCCTATCCTATCCTCTTTCCTATCCTATCCTCTATCCTATCCTATCCTCTATCCTATCCTTTATCCTATCCAATCCTATATATTATACTATTCTCTATCCTATCCTATCCTCTATCCTATCCTCTCCTCTATCCTATCCTACCCTCTTTCCTAACCTATCCTCTATCCTATCCTATCCTCTATCCGATCCTCTATCCTATCCTTTCCTCTATCCTATCCTATCCTCTATCCTATCCTCTACCCTATCCTATCCTGTATAACATCGTTTACTCTATCATATCCTATCCTCTATCCTATAGTATCATCTATCCTATTCTATCCTCTATAATATCCTCTATCCTATCCAATCCTCTATCGTATCCTCTATCCTATCCTTTCCTCTATCCTATCCAATCCTCTATCCTATCCTATCCTCTATCCTATCCTATCCACTATCCTATCCTCTCCTCTATCCTATCCTATCCTCTATCCTATGCTATCCTCTATCCTCTCCTCTCCTCTATCCTATCCTATCCTCTATCGTATCCTATCCTATCCTCTATCCTATCCTATCCTCTTTCCGGTCCTCTATCCTATCCTATCCTCTATCCTATCCTCTATCCTATCCTATCCTCTTTCCTATCCTATCCTCTATCCTACCCTATCCTCTATCCTATCCTTTCCTCTATCCTATCCAATCCTATATATTATACTATTCTCTATCCTATCCTATCCTCTATCCTA
Source organism: Halictus rubicundus (assembly GCF_050948215.1). NCBI lineage: Eukaryota > Metazoa > Arthropoda > Insecta > Hymenoptera > Halictidae > Halictus > Halictus rubicundus. The sequence continues at coordinate 6,671 of NW_027489222.1, read as the reverse complement.
TCCTCTCCTCTATCCTATCCTACCCTCTTTCCTAACCTATCCTCTATCCTATCCTATCCTCTATCCGATCCTCTATCCTATCCTTTCCTCTATCCTATCCTATCCTCTATCCTATCCTCTACCCTATCCTATCCTGTATAACATCGTTTACTCTATCATATACTATCCTCTATCCTATAGTATCATCTATCCTATTCTATCCTCTATAATATCCTCTATCCTATCCAATCCTCTATCGTATCCTCTATCCTATCCTTTCCTCTATCCTATCCAATCCTCTATCCTATCCTATCCTCTATCCTATCCTATCCACTATCCTATCCTCTCCTCTATCCTATCCTATCCTCTATCCTATGCTATCCTCTATCCTCTCCTCTCCTCTATCCTATCCTATCCTCTATCGTATCCTATCCTATCCTCTATCCTATCCTATCCTCTTTCCGGTCCTCTATCCTATTCTATCCTCTATAATATCCTCTATCCTATCCAATCCTCTATCGTATCCTCTATCCTATCCTTTCCTCTATCCTATCCAATCCTCTATCCTATCCTATCCTCTATCCTATCCTATCCACTATCCTATCCTCTCCTCTATCCTATCCTATCCTCTATCCTATGCTATCCTCTATCCTCTCCTCTCCTCTATCCTATCCTATCCTCTATCGTATCCTATCCTATCCTCTATCCTATCCTATCCTCTTTCCGGTCCTCTATCCTATCCTATCCTCTATCCTATCCTCTATCCTATCCTATCCTCTTTCCTATCCTATCCTCTATCCTATCCTATCCTCTATCCTATCCTTTCCTCTATCCTATCCAATCCTATATATTATACTATTCTCTATCCTATCCTATCCTCTATCCTATCCTCTCCTCTATCCTATCCTACCCTCTTTCCTATCCTATCCTCTATCCTATCCTATCCTCTATCCGATCCTCTATCCTATCCTTTCCTCTATCCTATCCTATCCTCTATCCTATCCTCTACCCTATCCTATCCTGTATAACATCGTTTACTCTATCATATCCTATCCTCTATCCTATAGTATCATCTATCCTATTCTATCCTCTATAATATCCTCTATCCTATCCAATCCTCTATCGTATCCTCTATCCTATCCTTTCCTCTATCCTATCCAATCCTCTATCCTATCCTATCCTCTATCCTATCCTATTCACTATCCTATCCTCTCCTCTATCCTATCCTATCCTCTATCCTATGCTATCCTCTATCCTCTCCTCTCCTCTATCCTATCCTACCCTCTTTCCAAACCTATCCTATACTCTATCCTACCCTATCCTCTATCCGATCCTCTATCCTATCCTAGCCTCTATTTTATCCTATCCTCTATCCTATCCTATCCTCTATCCTATCCTATCATCTATCCTATCCTATCCTCTATCCTATCCTATCCTCTATCCTATCCTATCCTCTATCCTATAATATCATCTATCCTATCCTATCCTCTATCCTATCCTATCCTCTATCCTATCCTATCCTCTATCCTATCCTCTATCCTATTCTATCCTCTATCCTATCCTATCATCTATCCTATCCAATTACCTATCCTATCCTCTATCCTATCCTTTCCTCTATCCTATCCTATCCTCTATCCTATCCTATCCTCTATCCTATTCTATCATATCCTCTATCCTATGCTATCCTCTATCCTCTCCTCTCCTCTATCCTATCCTACCCTCTTTCCAATCCAATCCTCTATCCTATCCTATCCTCTATCCTACCCTATCCTCTATCCGATCCTCTATCCTATCCTAGCCTCTATTTTATCCTATCCTCTATCCTATCCTATCCTCTATCCTATCCTCTCCTCTATCCTATCCTACCATCTATCCTATCCTATCCTCTATCCTATCCTATCCTCTATCCTATCCTATCCTCTATCCTATCCTCTATCCTATTCTATCCTCTATCCTATCCTATCATCTATCCTATCCAATTACCTATCCTATCCTCTATCCTATCCTTTCCTCTATCCTATCCTATCCTCTATCCTATCCTATACTCGATCCGATTCTCTATCCTATCCTATCCTCTATCCTATGCTATCATCTATCAGATCCTCTATCCTATCCTATCATCTATCCTATCCTCTATCGTATCCTATCCTATCCTCTATCCTATCCTATCCTCTATCCTATCCTATCCTCTATCCTATCCTTTCCTCTATCCTATCCAATCCTATATATTATACTATTCTCTATCCTATCCTATCCTCTATCCTATCCTCTCCTCTATCCTATCCTACCCTCTTTCCTAACCTATCCTCTATCCTATCCTATCCTCTATCCGATCCTCTATCCTATCCTTTCCTCTATCCTATCCTATCCTCTATCCTATCCTCTACCCTATCCTATCCTCTATCCTATCCTATCATCTATCCTATCCAATTACCTATCCTATCCTCTATCCTATCCTTTCCTCTATCCTATCCTATCCTCTATCCTATCCTATACTCGATCCGATTCTCTATCCTATCCTATCCTCTATCCTATGCTATCATCTATCAGATCCTCTATCCTATCCTATCATCTATCCTATCCTCTATCGTATCCTATCCTATCCTCTATCCTATCCTATCCTCTTTCCGGTCCTCTATCCTATCCTATCCTCTATCCTATCCTCTATCCTATCCTATCCTCTTTCCTATCCTATCCTCTATCCTATCCTATCCTCTATCCTATCCTTTCCTCTATCCTATCCAATCCTATATATTATACTATTCTCTATCCTATCCTATCCTCTATCCTATCCTCTCCTCTATCCTATCCTACCCTCTTTCCTAACCTATCCTCTATCCTATCCTATCCTCTATCCGATCCTCTATCCTATCCTTTCCTCTATCCTATCCTATCCTCTATCCTATCCTCTACCCTATCCTATCCTGTATAACATCGTTTACTCTATCATATCCTATCCTCTATCCTATAGTATCATCTATCCTATTCTATCCTCTATAATATCCTCTATCCTATCCAATCCTCTATCGTATCCTCTATCCTATCCTTTCCTCTATCCTATCCAATCCTCTATCCTATCCTATCCTCTATCCTATCCTATCCACTATCCTATCCTCTCCTCTATCCTATCCTATCCTCTATCCTATGCTATCCTCTATCCTCTCCTCTCCACTATCCTATCCTACCCTCTTTCCAATCCTATCCTATACTCTATCCTACCCTATCCTCTATCCGATCCTCTATCCTATCCTAGCCTCTATTTTATCCTATCCTCTATCCTATCCTATCCTCTATCCTATCCTATCATCTATCCTATCCTATCCTCTATCCTATCCTATCCTCTATCCTATCCTATCATCTATCCTATCCTATCCTCTATCCTATCCTATCCTCTATCCTATCCTATCCTCTATCCTATAATATCATCTATCCTATCCTATCCTCTATCCTATCCTATCCTCTATCCTATCCTATCCTCTATCCCATCCTATCCTATCCTATCCTATCGTCTATCCTATCCTATCCTCTATCCGATCCTCTATCCTATCCTATCCTCTATTATAACCTATCCTCTATCCTATCCTATCCTCTATCCTATCCTATCCTCTATCCTACCCTCTATACCATCCTCTATCCTATCCTATCCTCTATCCGATCCTCTATCCTATCCTATCCTCTATCCTATCCTATCCTCTATCCTATCCTATCCTCTATCTTATCCTCTATCCTATTCTATCCTCTATCCTATCCTATCCAATTACCTATCCTATCCTCTATCCTATCCTTTCCTCTATCCTATCCTATCATCTATCCTATCCTATACTCTATCCGATTCTCTATCCTATCCTATCCTCTATCCTATCCTATCATCTATCAGATCCTCTATCCTATCCTATCATCTATCCTATCCTCTATCGTATCCTATCCTATCCTCTATCCTATCCTATCCTCTATCCCATCCTATCCTCTATCCTATCCTATCCTCTATCCTATCCTATCCTCCATCCTATCCTATCCTCTATCCTATCCTATCCTCTATCCTATCCTCTACCCTATCCTATCCTGTATAATATCGTTTACTCTATCATATCCTATCCTCTATCCTATAGTATCATCTATCCTATTCTATCCTCTATAATATCCTCTATCCTATCCAATCCTCTATCGTATCCTCTATCCTATCCTTTCCTCTATCCTATCCAATCCTCTATCCTATCCTATCCTCTATCCTATCCTATCCACTATCCTATCCTCTCCTCTATCCTATCCTATCCTCTATCCTATCCTATCCTCTATCCTATCCTATCCTCTATCCTTTCCTCTACCCTATCCTATCCTGTATAATATCGTTTACTCTATCATATCCTATCCTCTATCCTATTCTATCCTCTATCCTATGCTATCATCTATCCTATCCTATCCTGTATCCTATCCTATCCTCTATCCGATCCTCTATCCTATCCTATCATCTATCCTATTCTATCCTCTATCCTATCCTATCCTCTATCCTATCCAATCCTCTATCCTATCCTATCCTCTATCCTATCCTATCCTCTATCCTATCCTATCCTCTATCCTATTCTATCATATCCTCTATCCTATGCTATCCTCTATCCTCTCCTCTCCTCTATCCTATCCTACCCTCTTTCCAATCCTATCCTCTATCCTATCCTATCCTCTATCCTACCCTATCCTCTATCCGATCCTCTATCCTATCCTAGCCTCTATTTTATCCTATCCTCTATCCTATCCTATCCTCTACCCTATCCTATCCTCTATCCTATCCTATTCTCTATCCTATCCTATCCTCTATCCTATCCTATCCTCTATCCTATCCTCTATCCTATCCTACCCTCTTTCATATCCTATCCTCTATCCTATCCTATCCTCTATCCTATCCTATCCTCTATACTATCCTATCCTCTATCCTATCCTATCCTCTATCCTATCCTATCCTCTATCCTATCCTATCCTCTATACTATCCTATTCTCTATCCTATCCTATCCTCTATCCTATCCTATCGTCTATCCTATCCTCTATCCTATCCTACCCTCTTTCATATCCTATCCTCTATCCTATCCTATCCTCTATCCTATCCTATCCTCTATCCTATCCTATCCTCTATACTATCCTATCCTCTATCCTATCCTATCCTCTATCCTATCCTATCCTCTATACTATCCTATCCTCTATCCTATCCTATCCTCTATCCTATCCTATCCTCTATACTATCCTATCCTCTATCCTATCCTATCCTCTATCCTATCCTATCCTCTATCCTATCCTATCCTCTATCCTACCCTCTATACCATCCTCTATCCTATCCTATCCTCTATCCGATCCTCTATCCTATCCTATCCTCTATCCTATCCTCTATCCTATTCTATCCTCTATCCTATCCTATCATCTATCCTATCCAATTACCTATCCTATCCTCTATACTATCCTATCCTCTATCCTATCCTATCCTCTATCCTATCCTCTTTCCGGTCCTCTATCCTATCCTCTATCCTATCCTATCCTCTTTCCTATCCTATCCTCTATCCTATCCTATCCTCTATCCTATCCTTTCCTCTATCCTATCTAATCCTATATCCTATCCTATTCTCTATCCTATCCTATCCTCTATCCTATCCTCTCCTCTTTCCTATCCTACCCTCTTTCCTATCCTATCCTCTATTCTATCCTATCCTCTATCCGATCCTCTATCCTATCCTTTCCTCTATCCTATCCTATCCTCTATCCTATCCTATCCACTATCCTATACTATCCTCTATCCTATCCTATCCTCTATCCTATCCTATCCTCTATCCCATCCTATCCTCTATCCTATCCTATCCTCTATCTTATCCTATCCTCCATCCTATCCTATCCTCTATCCTATCCTATCTTCTATCCTATCCTCTACTCTATCCTATCCTGTATAATATCGTTTACTCTATCATATCCTATCCTCTATCCTATAGTATCATCTATCCTATTCTATCCTCTATAATATCCTCTATCCTATCCAATCCTCTATCGTATCCTCTATCCTATCCTTTCCTCTATCCTATCCAATCCTCTATCCTATCCTATCCTCTATCCTATCCTATCCACTATCCTATCCTCTCCTCTATCCTATCCTATCCTCTATCCTATCCTATCCACTATCCTATTCTATCCTCTATCCTTTCCTCTACCCTATCCTATCCTGTATAATATCGTTTACTCTATCATATCCTATCCTCTATCCTATTCTATCCTCTATCCTATGCTATCATCTATCCTATCCTATCCTGTATCCTATCCTATCCTCTATCCGATCCTCTATCCTATCCTATCATCTATCCTATTCTATCCTCTATCCTATCCTATCCTCTATCCTATCCAATCCTCTATCCTATCCTATCCTCTATCCTATCCTATCCTCTATCCTATCCTATCCTCTATCCTATTCTATCATATCCTCTATCCTATGCTATCCTCTATCCTCTCCTCTCCTCTATCCTATCCTACCCTCTTTCCAATCCTATCCTCTATCCTATCCTATCCTCTATCCTACCCTATCCTCTATCCGATCCTCTATCCTATCCTAGCCTCTATTTTATCCTATCCTCTATCCTATCCTATCCTCTATCCTATCCTATCCTCTATCCTATCCTACCATCTATTCCTATCCTATCCTCTATCCTATCCTATCCTACCTATC
>NW_027489221.1:0-69497 GCF_050948215.1 Halictus rubicundus | reverse complement strand
TAGAGGATAGGATAGGATAGAGGATTGGATAGGATAGAGGATACCAAAGGATAGAGGATAGGATAGGATTGAGGATAGGATAGGAAAGAGGACAGGATAGGATACAGGATACGATATTATAGAGGATACGATATTATAGAGGATAGGATAGGATAGAGGATAGGATAGGATAGAGGATAGGATAGGATAGAGGATAGGATAGGATAGAGGATAGGATAGGACAGAGGATAGGATAGGATAGAGGATAGGATAGGATAGAGGATAGGATAGGATAGAGGATAGGATAGGATAGTTGATAGGATAGGATACAGGATAGGATAGGATAGAGGATAGGATAGGATAGAGGATAGGATAGGATAGAGGATAGGATAGGATAGAGGATAGTATAGGATAGAGGATAGGATAGGATAGAGGATAGGATAGGACAGAGGATAGGATAGGATAGAGGATAGGATATTATAGAGGATAGGATAGGATAGAGGATAATATAGGGGATTGGATAGCATAGAGGATAGGAGACGATAGAGGATAGGATAGGATAGAGGATAACATAGGGGATTGGATATCATAGAGGATAGGAGACGATAGAGGATAGGATAGGATAGAGGATAGAATAGGATAGATGATATTATAGGATAGAGGATAGGATAGGATGGAGGATAGGATAGGATTGATGATAGGATAGGAAAGATTACAGGATAGGATACAGGATACGATATTATAGAGGATAGGATGGGATAGAGGATAGGATAGGATAGAGGATAGGATAGGATAGAGGATAGGATAGGATAGATGATAGGATAGGATAGAGGATTGGATAGGATAGAGGATACCATAGGATAGAGGATAGGATAGGATTGAGGATAGGAAAGTAAAGAGGACAGGATAGGATACAGGATACGATATTATAGAGGATAGGATAGGATAGAGGATAGGATAGGATAGAGGATAGGATAGGATAGAGGATATGATACGGATAGAGGATAGGATAGAATAGAGGATATGATAGAGGATAGGATAGAGGATTGGATAGGATAGAGGATATTATAGGATAGAGGATAGGATAGGATAGCGGATAGGATAGTATGGAGTATACGATTGAATTGAGGATAGGATAGGGTTGAGGATAGGATAGGATAGTGGATAGGAGAAGATAGAGGATAAGATAGGATAGAGGATAGGATACGATAGAGGATAGGATAGAGAATAGGATAGGATAGAGGATAGGGGATTGGATCGGATACAGGATAGGAGACGGTAGAGGATTGGATAGGATAGAGGATAGGATAGAGGATAGGATAGAGGATAGGATAGAGGATTGGATAGGATAGAGGATATTATAGGATAGAGGATAGGATAGGATAGCGGATAGGATAGTATGGAGTATACGATAGAATTGAGGATAGGATAGGGTTGAGGATAGGATAGGATAGAGGATAGGATAGGATAGAGGATAGGATAGGATAGAGGATAAGATACGATAGAGGATAGGATAGAGAATAGGATAGGATAGAGGATAGGGGATTGGATCGGATACAGGATAGGAGACGGTAGAGGATTGGATAGGATAGAGGATATTATAGGATAGAGGATAGGATAGGATTGATGATAGGATAGGAAAGATTACAGGATAGGATACAGGATACGATATTATAGAGGAAACGATATTATAGAGGATAGGATAGGATAGGGGATAGGATAGGATAGAGGATAGGATAGGATAGAGGATAGGATAGGATAGAGGATAGGATAGGATAGAGGATAGGATAGGATAGAGGATAGGATAGGATAGAGGATAGGATAGGATAGAGGATAGGATAGGATAGAGGATAGGATAGGATAGAGGATAGGATAGGATATAGGATAGGATAGGATAGAGCATAGGATAGGATAGAGGATAGGATAGGATAGAGGATAGGATGGTATACAGGATAGGATAGGATAGACGATAGGATAGGATACAGGATAGGATAGGATAGAGGATAGGATAGGATAGAGGATAGGATAGGATAGAGGATAGGATACGATAGAGGATAGGATAGAGAATAGGATAGGATAGAGGATAGGGGATTGGATCGGATACAGGATAGGAGACGGTAGAGGATTGGATAGGATAGAGGATAGGATAGGATAGAGGATATTATAGGATAGAGGATAGGATAGGATTGATGTTAGGATAGGAAAGATTACAGGATAGGATACAGGATACGATATTATAGAGGATACGATATTATAGAGGATAGGATAGGATAGAGGATAGGATAGGATAGAGGATAGGATAGGATAGAGGATAGGATAGGATAGAGGATAAGATAGGATAGAGGATAGGATAGGATAGAGGATAGGATACGATAGAGGATAGGATAGAGAATAGGATAGGATAGAGGATAGGGGATTGGATCGGATACAGGATAGGAGACGGTAGAGGATTGGATAGGATAGAGGATAGGATAGAGGATATGATAGAGGATAGGATAGAGGATTGGATAGGATAGAGGATATTATAGGATAGAGGATAGGATAGGATAGCGGATAGGATAGGATAGAGGATAGGATACGATAGAGGATAGGATAGAGAATAGGATAGGATAGAGGATAGGGGATTGGATCGGATACAGGATAGGAGACGGTAGAGGATTGGATAGGATAGAGGATAGGATAGGATAGAGGATATTATAGGATAGAGGATAGGATAGGATGGAGGATAGGATAGGATAGAGGATAAGATAGGATAGAGGATAACATAGGGGATTGGATAGGATAGAGGATAGGAGACCATAGAGGATAGGATAGGATTGATGATAGGATAGGAAAGATTACAGGATAGGATACAGGATACGATATTATAGAGGATAGGATAGGATAGAGGATAGGATAGGATAGAGGATAGGATAGGATAGAGGATAGGATAGTATATAGGATAGGATAGGATAGAGGATAGGATAGGATAGAGGATAGGATAGGATAGAGGATTGGATAGGATAGAGGATACCAAAGGATAGAGGATAGGATAGGATTGAGGATAGGATAGGAAAGAGGACAGGATAGGATACAGGATACGATATTATAGAGGATACGATATTATAGAGGATAGGATAGGATAGAGGATAGGATAGGATAGAGGATAGGATAGGATAGAGGATAGGATAGGATAGAGGATAGGATAGGATAGAGGATAGGATAGGACAGAGGATAGGATAGGATAGAGGATAGGATAGGATAGAGGATAGGATAGGATAGAGGATAGGATAGGATAGTTGATAGGATAGGATACAGGATAGGATAGGATAGAGGATAGGATAGGATAGAGGATAGGATAGGATAGAGGATAGAATAGGATAGAGGATAGGATAGGATAGAGGATAGGATAGGATAGAGGATAGGATAGGACAGAGGATAGGATAGGATAGAGGATAGGATATTATAGAGGATAGGATAGGATAGAGGATAATATAGGGGATTGGATAGCATAGAGGATAGGAGACGATAGAGGATAGGATAGGATAGAGGATAACATAGGGGATTGGATATCATAGAGGATAGGAGACGATAGAGGATAGGATAGGATAGAGGATAGAATAGGATAGATGATATTATAGGATAGAGGATAGGATAGGATGGAGGATAGGATAGGATTGATGATAGGATAGGAAAGATTACAGGATAGGATACAGGATACGATATTATAGAGGATAGGATAGGATAGAGGATAGGATAGGATAGAGGATAGGATAGGATATAGGATAGGATAGGATAGAGGATAGGATAGGATAGATGATAGGATAGGATAGAGGATTGGATAGAATAGAGGATACCATAGGATAGAGGATAGGATAGGATTGAGGATAGGAAAGTAAAGAGGACAGGATAGGATACAGGATACGATATTATAGAGGAAACGATATTATAGAGGATAGGATAGGATAGAGGATAGGATAGGATAGAGGATAGGATAGGATAGAGGATAGGATACGATAGAGGATAGGATAGGATAGATGATTGGATAGGATAGAGGATAGGATAGGATAGAGGATAAGATACGATAGAGGATAGGATAGAGAATAGGATAGGATAGAGGATAGGGGATTGGATCGGATACAGGATAGGAGACGGTAGAGGATTGGATAGGATGGAGGATATTATAGGATAGAGGATAGGATAGGATTGATGATAGGATAGGAAAGATTACAGGATAGGATACAGGATACGATATTATAGAGGAAACGATATTATAGAGGATAGGATAGGATAGAGGATAGGATAGGATAGAGGATAGGATAGGATAGAGGATAGGATACGATAGAGGATAGGATAGGATAGATGATTGGATAGGATAGAGGATAGGATAGGATAGAGGATAGTATACGATAGAGGATAGGATAGGATATAGGATAGGATAGGATAGAGGATAGGATAGGATAGAGGATAGGATAGGATAGATGATTGGATAGGATAGAGGATAGGATAGGATAGAGGATATTATAGGATAGAGGATAGGATAGGATGGAGGATAGGATAGGATAGAGGATAAGATAGGATAGAGGATAACATAGGGGATTGGATAGGATAGAGGATAGGAGACCATAGAGGATAGGATATAATTGATGATAGGATAGGAAAGATTACAGGATAGGATACAGGATACGATATTATAGAGGATAGGATAGGATAGAGGATAGGATAGGATAGAGGATAGGATAGGATAGAGGATAGGATAGGATAGAGGATAGGATAGGATAGAGGATAGGATAGGATAGAGGATAGGATAGGATAGAGGATAGGATAGGATAGAGGATAGGATAGGATAGAGGATAGGATAGGATAGAGGATAGGATAGGATAGAGGATAGGATAGGATAGAGGATAGGATAGTATATAGGATAGGATAGGATAGAGGATAGGATAGGATAGAGGATAGGATAGGACAGAGGATTGGATAGGATAGAGGATACCAAAGGATAGAGGATAGGATAGGATTGAGGATAGGATAGGATAGAGGATAGGATAGGATAGAGGATAGGATAGGATAGAGGATAGGATAGGACAGAGGATAGGATAGGATAGAGGATAGGATATTATAGAGGATAGGATAGGATAGAGGATAACATAGGGGATTGGATAGCATAGAGGATAGGAGACGATAGAGGATAGGATAGGATAGAGGATAACATAGGGGATTGAATATCATAGAGGATAGGAGACGATAGAGGATAGGATAGGATAGAGGATAGAATAGGATAGAGGATATTATAGGATAGAGGATAGGATAGGATTGATGTTAGGATAGGAAAGATTACAGGATAGGATACAGGATACGATATTATAGAGGATACGATATTATAGAGGATAGGATAGGATAGAGGATAGGATAGGATAGAGGATAGGATAGGATAGAGGATAGGATAGGATAGAGGATAGGATAGGATACAGGATAGGATAGGATAGAGGATAGGATAGGATATAGGATAGGATAGGATAGAGCATAGGATAGGATAGAGGATAGGATAGGACAGAGGATAGTATAGATAGAGGATAGGATAGGATAGAGGATAGGATGGGATAGAGGATAGGATAGGATAGAGGATAGGATAGGATAGAGGATAGGATAGGACAGAGGATAGGATAGGATAGAGGATAGGATATTATAGAGGATAGGATAGGATAGAGGATAGGATATTATAGAGGATAGGATAGGATAGAGGATAGGATAGGATAGAGGATAGGATAGGATAGAGGATAGGATAGGATAGAGGATAGGATAGGATAGAGGATAGGATACGGATAGAGGATAGGATAGAATAGAGGATAGGATAGAGGATTGGATAGGATAGAGGATATTATAGGATAGAGGATAGGATAGGATAGCGGATAGGATAGTATGGAGTATACGATTCAATTGAGGATAGGATAGGGTTGAGGATAGGATAGGATAGTGGATAGGAGAAGGTAGAGGATAGGATAGGATAGAGGATAGGAAACGATAGAGGATAGGATAGAGAATAGGATAGGATAGAGGATAGGGGATTAGATCGGATACAGGATAGGAGACGGTAGAGGATTGGATAGGATAGAGGATAGGATAGGATAGAGGATATTATAGGATAGAGGATAGGATAGGATCGATGTTAGGATAGGAAAGATTACAGGATAGGATACAGGATACGATATTATAGACGATACGATATTATAGAGGATAGGATAGGATAGAGGATAGGATAGGATAAAGGATAGGATAGGATAGAGGATAGGATAGAGGATGGATAGGATAGAGGATATTATAGGATAGAGGATAGGATAGGATAGCGGATAGGATAGGATGGAGTATAGTATAGAATTGAGGATAGGATAGGGTTGAGGATAGGATAGGAAAGAGGACAGGATAGGATAGAGGATAGGATAGGATAGAGGATAGGATAGGATAGAGGATATGTTAGGATAGAGGATAGGATAGGATAGAGGATAGGATAGGATAGAGGATATGTTAGGATAGAGGATAGGATAGGATAGAGGATAGGATAGGATAGATGATATTATAGGAAAGAGGATAGGATATGATAGAGGATACGATATTATAGAGGATAGGATAGGGGATAACATAGGGGATTGGATAGGATAGAGGATAGGATAGGATTGATGATAGGATAGGAAAGAGGACAGGATAGGATACAGGATACGATATTATAGAGGATATGATATTATAGAGGATAGGATAGGATAGAGGATAGGATAGGATAGAGGATAGGATAGGATAGAGGATAGGATAGGATATAGGATAGGATAGGATAGGATAGAGGATAGGATAGGATAGAGGATAGGATAGGATAGATGATTGGATAGGATAGAGGATACCAAAGGATAGAGGATAGGATAGGATTGAGGATAGGATAGGAAAGAGGACAGGATAGGATACAGGATCCGATATTATAGAGGATACGATATTATAGAGGATAGGATAGGATAGAGGATAGGATAGGATAGAGGATAGGATAGGATAGAGGATAGGATAGGACAGAGGATAGGATAGGATAGAGGATAGGATAGGATAGAGGATAGGATACGGATAGAGGATAGGATAGGATAGAGGATAGGATAGGATAGAGGATAGAATAGGATAGAGGATAGGATAGGATAGAGGATAGGATACGATATAGGATTGGATAGGATAGAGGATACCAAAGGATAGAGGATAGGATAGGAGTGAGGATAGGATAGGAAAGAGGACAGGATAGGATACAGGATACGATATTATAGAGGATAGGATAGGATAGAGGATAGGATAGGATAGAGGATAAGATAGGATAGAGGATAGGATAGGATAGAGGATAGGATAGGATAGAGCGGGATAGGATAGAGGATAGGATAGAGGATTGGATAGGATAGAGGATATTATAGGATAGAGGATAGGATAGGATAGCGGATAGGATAGGATGGAGTATAGGATAGAATTGAGGATAGGATAGGGTTGAGGATAGGATAGGATAGAGGATAGGAGAAGATAGAGGATAGGATAGGATAGAGGATAGGATACGATAGAGGATAGGATAGAGAATAGGATAGGATAGAGGATAGGGGATTGGATCGGATACAGGATAGGAGACGGTAGAGGATTGGATAGGATAGAGGATATTATAGGATAGAGGATAGGATAGGATTGATGATAGGATAGGATAGAGGATAGGATAGGATAGAGGATAGGATAGGACAGAGGATAGGATAGGATAGAGGATAGGATAGGATAAAGGATAGGATAGGATAGAGGATAGGATGGTATACAGGATAGGATAGGATAGACGATAGGATAGGATAGAGGATAGGATAGGATAGAGGATAGGATAAGATAGAGGATAGGATAGGATAGAGGATAGGATACGATAGAGGATAGGATAGAGAATAGTATAGGATAGAGGATAGGGGATTGGATCGGATACAGGATAGGAGACGGTAGAGGATTGGATAGGATAGAGGATAGGATAGGATAGAGGATATTATAGGATAGAGGATAGGATAGGACAGAGGATAGGATAGGATAGAGGATAGGATAGGATAGAGGATAGGATAGGATAGAGGATAGGATGGTATACAGGATAGGATAGGATAGACGATAGGATAGGATAGAGGATAGCATAGGATAGAGGATAGGATAGGATAGAGGATAGGATAGGATAGAGGATAGGATAGGATAGAGGATAGGATAGGATAGAGGATAGGATAGGATACAGGATAGGATAGGATAGAGGATAGGATAGGATATAGGATAGGATAGGATAGAGCATAGGATAGGATAGAGGATAGGATAGGACAGAGGATAGTATAGATAGAGGATAGGATAGGATAGAGGATAGGATGGGATAGAGGATAGGATAGGATAGAGGATAGGATAGGATAGAGGATAGGATAGGACAGAGGATAGGATAGGATAGAGGATAGGATATTATAGAGGATAGGATAGGATAGAGGATAGGATATTATAGAGGATAGGATAGGATAGAGGATAGGATAGGATAGAGGATAGGATAGGATAGAGGATAGGATAGGATAGAGGATAGGATAGGATAGAGGATAGGATACGGATAGAGGATAGGATAGAATAGAGGATAGGATAGAGGATTGGATAGGATAGAGGATATTATAGGATAGAGGATAGGATAGGATAGCGGATAGGATAGTATGGAGTATACGATTCAATTGAGGATAGGATAGGGTTGAGGATAGGATAGGATAGTGGATAGGAGAAGGTAGAGGATAGGATAGGATAGAGGATAGGAAACGATAGAGGATAGGATAGAGAATAGGATAGGATAGAGGATAGGGGATTAGATCGGATACAGGATAGGAGACGGTAGAGGATTGGATAGGATAGAGGATAGGATAGGATAGAGGATATTATAGGATAGAGGATAGGATAGGATCGATGTTAGGATAGGAAAGATTACAGGATAGGATACAGGATACGATATTATAGACGATACGATATTATAGAGGATAGGATAGGATAGAGGATAGGATAGGATAAAGGATAGGATAGGATAGAGGATAGGATAGAGGATGGATAGGATAGAGGATATTATAGGATAGAGGATAGGATAGGATAGCGGATAGGATAGGATGGAGTATAGTATAGAATTGAGGATAGGATAGGGTTGAGGATAGGATAGGAAAGAGGACAGGATAGGATAGAGGATAGGATAGGATAGAGGATAGGATAGGATAGAGGATATGTTAGGATAGAGGATAGGATAGGATAGAGGATAGGATAGGATAGAGGATATGTTAGGATAGAGGATAGGATAGGATAGAGGATAGGATAGGATAGATGATATTATAGGAAAGAGGATAGGATATGATAGAGGATACGATATTATAGAGGATAGGATAGGGGATAACATAGGGGATTGGATAGGATAGAGGATAGGATAGGATTGATGATAGGATAGGAAAGAGGACAGGATAGGATACAGGATACGATATTATAGAGGATATGATATTATAGAGGATAGGATAGGATAGAGGATAGGATAGGATAGAGGATAGGATAGGATAGAGGATAGGATAGGATATAGGATAGGATAGGATAGGATAGAGGATAGGATAGGATAGAGGATAGGATAGGATAGATGATTGGATAGGATAGAGGATACCAAAGGATAGAGGATAGGATAGGATTGAGGATAGGATAGGAAAGAGGACAGGATAGGATACAGGATCCGATATTATAGAGGATACGATATTATAGAGGATAGGATAGGATAGAGGATAGGATAGGATAGAGGATAGGATAGGATAGAGGATAGGATAGGACAGAGGATAGGATAGGATAGAGGATAGGATAGGATAGAGGATAGGATACGGATAGAGGATAGGATAGGATAGAGGATAGGATAGGATAGAGGATAGAATAGGATAGAGGATAGGATAGGATAGAGGATAGGATACGATATAGGATTGGATAGGATAGAGGATACCAAAGGATAGAGGATAGGATAGGAGTGAGGATAGGATAGGAAAGAGGACAGGATAGGATACAGGATACGATATTATAGAGGATAGGATAGGATAGAGGATAGGATAGGATAGAGGATAAGATAGGATAGAGGATAGGATAGGATAGAGGATAGGATAGGATAGAGCGGGATAGGATAGAGGATAGGATAGAGGATTGGATAGGATAGAGGATATTATAGGATAGAGGATAGGATAGGATAGCGGATAGGATAGGATGGAGTATAGGATAGAATTGAGGATAGGATAGGGTTGAGGATAGGATAGGATAGAGGATAGGAGAAGATAGAGGATAGGATAGGATAGAGGATAGGATACGATAGAGGATAGGATAGAGAATAGGATAGGATAGAGGATAGGGGATTGGATCGGATACAGGATAGGAGACGGTAGAGGATTGGATAGGATAGAGGATATTATAGGATAGAGGATAGGATAGGATTGATGATAGGATAGGATAGAGGATAGGATAGGATAGAGGATAGGATAGGACAGAGGATAGGATAGGATAGAGGATAGGATAGGATAAAGGATAGGATAGGATAGAGGATAGGATGGTATACAGGATAGGATAGGATAGACGATAGGATAGGATAGAGGATAGGATAGGATAGAGGATAGGATAAGATAGAGGATAGGATAGGATAGAGGATAGGATACGATAGAGGATAGGATAGAGAATAGTATAGGATAGAGGATAGGGGATTGGATCGGATACAGGATAGGAGACGGTAGAGGATTGGATAGGATAGAGGATAGGATAGGATAGAGGATATTATAGGATAGAGGATAGGATAGGACAGAGGATAGGATAGGATAGAGGATAGGATAGGATAGAGGATAGGATAGGATAGAGGATAGGATGGTATACAGGATAGGATAGGATAGACGATAGGATAGGATAGAGGATAGCATAGGATAGAGGATAGGATAGGATAGAGGATAGGATAGGATAGAGGATAGGATACGATAGAGGATAGGATAGAGAATAGGATAGGATAGAGGATAGGGGATTGGATCGGATACAGGATAGGAGACGGTAGAGGATTGGATAGGATAGAGGATAGGATAGGATAGAGGATATTATAGGATAGAGGATAGGATAGGATCGATGTTAGGATAGGAAATATTACAGGATAGGATACAGGATACGATATTATAGAGGATACGATATTATAGAGGATAGGATAGGATAGAGGATAGGATAGGATAGAGGATAGGATAGGATAGGATAGAGGATAGGATAGGATAGAGGAGAGGATAGGATATAGGATAGGATAGGATAGAGGATAGGATAGGATAGATGATAGGATAGGATAGAGGATTGGATAGGATAGAGGATACCATAGGATAGAGGATAGGATAGGATTGAGGATAGGATAGTAAAGAGGACAGGATAGGATACAGGATACGATATTATAGAGGATAGGATAGGATAGAGGATAGGATAGGATAGAGGATAGGATAGGATAGAGGATAGGATAGGATAGAGGATAGGATAGGATAGAGGATAGGATACGGATAGAGGATAGGATAGAATAGAGGATAGGATAGAGGATTGGATAGGATAGAGGATATTATAGGATAGAGGATAGGATAGGATAGCGGATAGGATAGTATGGAGTATACGATTCAATTGAGGATAGGATAGGGTTGAGGATAGGATAGGATAGTGGATAGGAGAAGGTAGAGGATAGGATAGGATAGAGGATAGGAAACGATAGAGGATAGGATAGAGAATAGGATAGGATAGAGGATAGGGGATTAGATCGGATACAGGATAGGAGACGGTAGAGGATTGGATAGGATAGAGGATAGGATAGGATAGAGGATATTATAGGATAGAGGATAGGATAGGATCGATGTTAGGATAGGAAAGATTACAGGATAGGATACAGGATACGATATTATAGAGGATACGATATTATAGAGGATAGGATAGGATAGAGGATAGGATACGGATAGAGGATAGGATAGAATAGAGGATAGGATAGAGGATAGGATAGAGGATTGGATAGGATAGAGGATATTATAGGATAGAGGATAGGATAGGATAGAGGATAACATAGGGGATTGGATAGGATAGAGGATAGGAGTCGATAGAGGATAGGATAGGATTGATGATAGGATAGGATAGATGATATTATAGGAAAGAGGATAGGATATGATAGTGGATACGATATTATAGAGGATAGGATAGGTTAGGGTATAGGATAGGATGGAGGATAGGATAGGATAGAGGATAAGTTAGGATAGAGTATAACATAGGGGATTGGATAGGATAGAGGATAGGAGACGATAGAGGATAGGATAGGATTGATGATAGCATAGGAAAGTTTACAGGATAGGATACAGGATACGATATTATAGAGGATACGATATTATAGAGGATAGGATAGGATAGAGGATAGAATAGGATAGAGGATAGGATAGGATAGAGGATAGGATAGGATCGAGGATAGGATAGGATAGAGGAAAGGATAGGACAGAGGATAGGATAGGATAGAGGATAGGATAGAGGATAGGATAGAGGATTGGATAGGATAGAGGATATTATAGGATAGAGGATAGGATAGGATAGAGGATAGGATAGGATAGAGCAGGATAGGATAGAGGATAGGATAGAGGATAGGATAGAGGATTGGATAGGATAGAGGATATTATAGGATAGAGGATAGGATAGGATAGCGGATAGGATAGGATGGAGTATAGGATAGAATTGAGGTTAGGATAGGGTTGAGGATAGGATAGGAAAGAGGACAGGATAGGATAGAGGATAGGATAGGATAGAGGATAGGATAGGATAGAGGATACGATACGATAGAGGATAGGATAGAGGATAGGGGATTGGATCGGATACAGGATAGGAGACGGTAGAGGATTGGATAGGATAGAGGATAAGATAGGATAGAGGATAACATAGGGGATTGGATAGGATAGAGGATAGGAGACGATAGAGGATAGGATAGGATAGAGGATAGGCCCACGATAGAGGATAGGATAGGATTGATGATAGGATAGGAAAGATTACAGGATAGGATACAGGATACGATATTATAGAGGATACGATATTATAGAGGATAGGATAGGATAGAGGATAGGATCGGATAGAGGATAGGATAGGATAGAGGATAGGATAGGATAGAGGATAGGATAGGATATAGGATAGGATAGGATAGAGGATAGGATAGGATAGAGGATAGGATAGGATAGAGGATAGGACAGGATAGAGGATAGGATAGGATAGAGGATAGGATTGGATAAAGGATAGGATAGGATAGAGGATAGGAGAGGATAGAGTATAGGATAGGATAGAGGATAGGATAGGATAGAGGATAGGATAGGATCGAGTATAGGATAGGATAGAGGATAGGATGGGATAGAGGATACGATAGGATAGAGGATATGATAGGATAGAGGATAGGATAGGATAGAGGATAGGATAGGATAGAGGATAGGATAGGATAGAGGATAGGATACGGATAGAGGATAGGATAGGATAGAGGATAGGATAGAGGATAGGATAGAGGATTGGATAGGATAGAGGATATTATAGGATAGAGGATAGGATAGGATAGCGGATAGGATAGTATGGAGTATACGATAGAATTGAGGATAGGATAGAGTTGAGGATAGGATAGGATATAGGATAGGATAGAGAATAGGATAGGATAGAGGATAGGATAGAGAATAGGATAGGTATAGAGGATAGGGGATTGGATCGGATACAGGATAGGAGACGGTAGAGGATTGGATAGGATAGAGGATATTATAGGCTAGAGGATAGGATAGGATGGAGGATAGGATAGGATGAAGGATAGGATAGGATAGAGGATAGGAGAGGATTGAGTATAGGATAGGATAGAGGATAGGATAGGATAGAGGATAGGATAGGATAGAGTATAGGATAGGATAGAGGATAGGATGGGATAGAGGATACGATAGGATAGAGGATATGATAGGATAGAGGATAGGATAGGATAGAGGATAGGATAGGATAGAGGATAGGATAGGATAGAGGATAGGATACGGATAGAGGATAGGATAGGATAGAGGATAGGATACAGGATAGGGTAGAGGATTGGATAGGATAGAGGATATTATAGGAAAGAGGATAGGATAGGATAGCGGATAGGATGGTATGGAGTATACGATAGAATTGAGGATAGGATCGGGTTGAGGATAGGATAGGATAGAGGATAGGATAGAGAATAGGATAGGATAGAGGATAGGGGATTGGATCGGATACAGGATAGGAGACGGTAGTGGATTGGATAGGATAGAGGATAGGATAGAGGATTGGATAGGATAGAGGATATTATAGGATAGAGGATAGGATAGGATAGCGGATAGGATAGGATGGAGGATAGGATAGGATAGAGGATAAGATAGGATAGAGGATAACATAGGGGATTGGATAGGATAGAGGATAGGAGACGGTAGAGGATTTGATAGGATAGAGGATATTATAGGATAGAGGATAGGATAGGATGGAGGATAGGATAGGATAGAGGATAAGATAGGATAGAGGATAACATAGGGGATTGGATAGGATAGAGGATAGGAGACGATAGAGGATAGGATAGGATTGATGATAGGATAGGAAAGATTACAGGATAGGATACAGGATACGATATTATTGAGGACAGGATAGGATAGAGGATAGGATAGGATAGAGGATAGGATAGGATAGAGGATAGGATAGGATAGAGGATAGGATACGGATAGAGGATAGGATAGAATAGAGGATAGGATAGAGGATAGGATAGAGGATTGGATAGCATAGAGGATATTATAGGATAGAGGATAGGATAGGATAGCGGATAGGATAGTATGGAGTATACGATTGAATTGAGGATAGGATAGGGTTGAGGATAGGATAGGATAGAGGATAGGAGAAGATAGAGGATAGGATAGGATAGAGGATAGGATACGATAGAGGATACGATATTATAGATGATAGGATAGGATAGGGGATAACATAGGGGATTGGATAGGATAGAGGATAGGATAGGATTGATGATAGGATAGGAAAGAGGACAGGATAGGATACAGGATACGATATTATAGAGGATATGATATTATAGAGGATAGGATAGGATAGAGGATAGGATAGGATAGAGGATAGGATAGGATAGAGGATAGGATAGGACAGAGGATAGAATAGGATAGATGATTGGATAGGATAGAGGATACCAAAGGATAGAGAATAGGATAGGATTGAGGATAGGATAGGAAAGAGGACAGGATAGGATACAGGATACGATATTATAGAGGATACGATATTATAGAGGATAGGGTAGGATAGAGGATAGGATATAATAGAGGATAGGATAGGATAGAGGATAGGCTGGGATATAGGATAGGATAGGATAGAGGATAGGATAGGATAGAGGATAGGATAGGATAGAGGATAGGATAGGATAGAGGATAGGATAGGATAAAGGATAGGATAGGATAGAGGATAGGAGAGGATAGAGTATAGGATAGGATAGAGGATAGGATACGGATAGAGGATAGGATACGGATAGAGGATAGGATACGGATAGAGTATAGGATACGGATAGAGGATAGGATAGGATAGCGGATAGGATGGTATGGAGTATACGATAGAATTGAGGATAGGATCGGGTTGAGGATAGGATAGGATAGAGGATAGGATAGAGAATAGGATAGGATAGAGGATAGGGGATTGGATCGGATACAGGATAGGAGACGGTAGTGGATTGGATAGGATAGAGGATAGGATAGAGGATATCATAGAGGATAGGATAGGACAGAGGATAGGATGGGATAGAGGATACGATAGGATAGAGGATATGATAGGATTGATGATAGGATAGGATAGATGATATTATAGGAAAGAGGATAGGATATGATAGAGGATACGATATTATAGAGGATAGGATAGGATAGGGGATAACATAGGGGATTGGATAGGATAGAGGATAGGATAGGATTGATGATAGGATAGGAAAGAGGACAGGATAGGATACAGGATACGATATTATAGAGGATACGATATTATAGAGGATACGATATTATAGAGGATAGGATAGGATAGAGGATACGATAGATTAG
The DNA here is from genome assembly GCF_050948215.1 of Halictus rubicundus. Classification (NCBI taxonomy): domain Eukaryota; kingdom Metazoa; phylum Arthropoda; class Insecta; order Hymenoptera; family Halictidae; genus Halictus; species Halictus rubicundus. The sequence continues at coordinate 53,418 of NW_027489221.1, read as the reverse complement.
AGGATAGGATAGGATAGAGGATAGGATAGGATATAGGATAGGATAGGATAGAGGATAGGATAGGATAGAGGATAGGATAGGATAGACGATTGGATATAATAGAGGATACCAAAGGATAGAGGATAGGATAGGATTGAGGATAGGATAGGAAAGAGGACAGGATAGGATACAGGATACGATATTATAGAGGATACGATATTATTGAGGATATTATAGGATAGAGTATAGGATAGGATGGAGGATAGGATAGGACAGAGGATAGGATAGGATACAGGATACGATATTATAGAGGATAGGATAGGATAGAGGATACGATAGGATAAAGGATAGGATAGGATAGAGGATAGGAGAGGATAGAGTATAGGATAGGATAGAGGATAGGATAGGATAGAGGATAGGATAGGATAGAGTATAGGATAGGATAGAGGATAGGATAGGATACAGGATACGATATTATAGAGGATACGATATTATAGAGGATAGGATAGGATAGAGGATAGGATAGGATGAAGGATAGGATAGGATAGAGGATAGGAGAGGATAGAGTATAGGATAGGATAGAGGATAGGATAGGATAGAGGATAGGATAGGATAGAGTATAGGATAGGATAGAGGATAGGATGGGATAGAGGATACGATAGGATAGAGGATATGATAGGATAGAGGATAGGATAGGATAGAGGATAGGATAGGATAGAGGATAGGATAGGATAGAGGATATGATACGGATAGAGGATAGGATAGGATAGAGGATAGGATAGAGGATAGGATAGAGGATTGGATAGGATAGGGGATATTATAGGATAGAGGATAGGATAGGATAGCGGATAGGATAGTATGGAGTATACGATAGAATTGAGGATAGGATAGGGTTGAGGATAGGATAGGATAGAGGATAGGATAGAGAATAGGATAGGATAGAGGATAGGGGATTGGATCGGATACAGGATAGGAGACGGTAGAGGATTGGATAGGATAGCGGATGTTATAGGATAGAGGATAGGATAGGATAACGGATAGGATAGGATGGAGGATAGGATAGGATAGAGGATAAGATAGGATAGAGGATAACATAGGGGATTGGATAGGATAGAGGATAGGAGACGGTAGAGGATTGGATAGGATAGAGGATATGATAGGATAGAGGATAGGATAGGATGGAGGATAGGATAGGATAGAGGATGACATAGGGGATTGGATAGGATAGAGGATAGGAGACGATAGAGGATAGGATAGGATTGATGATAGGATAGGATAGATGATATTATAGGAAAGAGGATAGGATATGATAGAGGATACGATATTATAGAGGATAGGATAGGATAGGGGATAACATAGGGGATTGGATAGGATAGAGGATAGGATAGGATTGATGATAGGATAGGGAAGAGGACAGGATAGGATACAGGATACGATATTATAGAGGATATGATATTATAGAGGATAGGATAGGATAGAGGATAGGATAGGATAGAGGATACGATAGGATGGAGGATAGGATAGGATAGAGGATAAGATAGGATAGAGGATAACATAGGGGATTGGATAGGATAGAGGATAGGAGACGATAGAGGATAGGATTGGATCGATGATAGGATAGGAAAGATTACAGGATAGGATACAGGATACGATATTATAGAGGATACGATATTATAGAGGATAGGATAGGATAGAGGATAGGATAGGATAGAGGATAGGATAGGATAGAGGATAGGATAGGATAGAGGATAGGATAGGATATAGGATAGGATAGGATAGAGGATAGGATAGGATAGAGGATAGGATAGGATAGATGATTGGATAGGATAGAGGATAACAAAGGATAGATGATAGGATAGGATTGAGGATAGGATAGGAAAGAGGACAGGATAGGATACAGGATACGATATTATAGAGGATACGATATTATAGAGGATACGATATTATAGAGGATAGGATAGGATAGAGGATAAGATAGGATAGAGGATAGGATAGGATAGAGGATAGGATAGGACAGAGGATAGGATAGGATAGAGGATAGGGTAGGATAGAGGATAGGATAGGATAGAGGATAGGATAGGATAGAGGATAGGATAGGACAGAGGATAGGATAGGATACAGGATACGATATTATAGAGGATACGATATTATAGAGGATAGGATAGGATAGAGGATAGGATAGGATAAAGGATAGGATAGGATAGAGGATAGGAGAGGATAGAGTATAGGATAGGATAGAGGATAGGATACGGATAGAGAATAGGATAGGATAGAGGATAGAGGATACCATAGGATAGAGGATAGGATAGGATTGAGGATAGGATAGTAAAGAGGACAGGATAGGATACAGGATACGATATTATAGAGGATAGGATAGGATAGAGGATAGGATAGGATAGAGGATAGGATAGGATAGAGGATAGGATAGGATAGAGGATAGGATAGGATAGAGGATAGGATAGGATAGAGGATAGGATACGGATAGAGGATAGGATAGGATAGAGGATAGGATAGGATAGAGGATAAGATAAGATAGAGGATAGGATAGGATAGAGGATAGGATAGGATAGAGCAGGATAGGATAGAGGATAGGATAGAGGATAGGATAGAGGATTGGATGGGATAGAGGATATTATAGGATAGAGGATAGGATAGGATAGCGGATAGGATAGGATGGAGTATAGGATAGAATTGAGGATAGGATAGGGTTGAGGATAGGATTGGAAAGAGGACAGGATAGGATAGAGGATAGGATAGGATAGAGGATAGGATAGGATAGAGGATACGATACGATAGAGGATAGGACAGAGGATAGGGGATTGGATCGGATACATGATAGGAGACGGTAGAGGATTGGATAGGATAGAGGATATTATAGGATAGAGGATAGGATAGGATGGAGGATAGGATAGGATAGAGGATAAGATAGGATAGAGGATAACATAGGGGATTGGATAGGATAGAGGATAGGATAGGATTGATGATAGGATAGGATAGGATAGAGGATAGGATAGGATAGAGGATAGGATAGGGTAGAGGATAGGACAGGATAGAGGATAGGATAGGATAGAGGATAGGATATGATAAAGGATAGGATAGGATAGAGGATAGGAGAGGATAGAGTATAGGATAGGATAGAGGATAGGATAGGATAGAGGATAGGATAGGATAGAGTATAGGATAGGATAGAGGATAGGAGAGGATAGAGGATAGGATAGGATATAGGATAGGATAGGATAGAGGATAGGATAGGATAGAGGATAGGATAGGATAGAGGATTGGATAGGATAGCGGATAGGATAGTATGGAGTATACGATAGAATTGGGGATAGGATAGGGTTGAGGATAGGATAGGATAGAGGATAGGATACGATAGAGGATAGGATAGAGAATAGGATAGGATAGAGGATAGGGGATTGGATCGGATACAGGATAGGAGACGGTAGAGGATTGGATAGGATAGAGGATAGGATAGGATAGAGGATATTATAGGATAGAGGATAGGATAGGATGGAGGATAGGATAGGATAGAGGATAAGATAGGATAGAGGATAACATAGGGGATTGGATAGGATAGAGGATAGGAGACCATAGAGGATAGGATAGGATTGATGATAGGATAGGAAAGATTACAGGATAGGATACAGGATACGATATTATAGAGGATAGGATAGGATAGAGGATAGGATAGGATAGAGGATAGGATAGTATATAGGATAGGATAGGATAGAGGATAGGATAGGATAGAGGATAGGATAGGATAGAGGATTGGATAGGATAGAGGATACCAAAGGATAGAGGATAGGATAGGATTGAGGATAGGATAGGAAAGAGGACAGGATAGGATACAGGATACGATATTATAGAGGATACGATATTATAGAGGATAGGATAGGATAGAGGATAGGATAGGATAGAGGATAGGATAGGATAGAGGATAGGATAGGATAGAGGATAGGATAGGACAGAGGATAGGATAGGATAGAGGATAGGATAGGATAGAGGATAGGATAGGATAGAGGATAGGATAGGATAGTTGATAGGATAGGATACAGGATAGGATAGGATAGAGGATAGGATAGGATAGAGGATAGGATAGGATAGAGGATAGGATAGGATAGAGGATAGTATAGGATAGAGGATAGGATAGGATAGAGGATAGGATAGGACAGAGGATAGGATAGGATAGAGGATAGGATATTATAGAGGATAGGATAGGATAGAGGATAATATAGGGGATTGGATAGCATAGAGGATAGGAGACGATAGAGGATAGGATAGGATAGAGGATAACATAGGGGATTGGATATCATAGAGGATAGGAGACGATAGAGGATAGGATAGGATAGAGGATAGAATAGGATAGATGATATTATAGGATAGAGGATAGGATAGGATGGAGGATAGGATAGGATTGATGATAGGATAGGAAAGATTACAGGATAGGATACAGGATACGATATTATAGAGGATAGGATGGGATAGAGGATAGGATAGGATAGAGGATAGGATAGGATAGAGGATAGGATAGGATAGATGATAGGATAGGATAGAGGATTGGATAGGATAGAGGATACCATAGGATAGAGGATAGGATAGGATTGAGGATAGGAAAGTAAAGAGGACAGGATAGGATACAGGATACGATATTATAGAGGATAGGATAGGATAGAGGATAGGATAGGATAGAGGATAGGATAGGATAGAGGATATGATACGGATAGAGGATAGGATAGAATAGAGGATATGATAGAGGATAGGATAGAGGATTGGATAGGATAGAGGATATTATAGGATAGAGGATAGGATAGGATAGCGGATAGGATAGTATGGAGTATACGATTGAATTGAGGATAGGATAGGGTTGAGGATAGGATAGGATAGTGGATAGGAGAAGATAGAGGATAAGATAGGATAGAGGATAGGATACGATAGAGGATAGGATAGAGAATAGGATAGGATAGAGGATAGGGGATTGGATCGGATACAGGATAGGAGACGGTAGAGGATTGGATAGGATAGAGGATAGGATAGAGGATAGGATAGAGGATAGGATAGAGGATTTAATAGGATAGAGGATATTATAGGATAGAGGATAGGATAGGATAGCGGATAGGATAGTATGGAGTATACGATAGAATTGAGGATAGGATAGGGTTGAGGATAGGATAGGATAGAGGATAGGATAGGATAGAGGATAGGATAGGATAGAGGATAAGATACGATAGAGGATAGGATAGAGAATAGGATAGGATAGAGGATAGGGGATTGGATCGGATACAGGATAGGAGACGGTAGAGGATTGGATAGGATAGAGGATATTATAGGATAGAGGATAGGATAGGATTGATGATAGGATAGGAAAGATTACAGGATAGGATACAGGATACGATATTATAGAGGAAACGATATTATAGAGGATAGGATAGGATAGGGGATAGGATAGGATAGAGGATAGGATAGGATAGAGGATAGGATAGGATAGAGGATAGGATAGGATAGAGGATAGGATAGGATAGAGGATAGGATAGGATAGAGGATAGGATAGGATAGAGGATAGGATAGGATAGAGGATAGGATAGGATAGAGGATAGGATAGGATATAGGATAGGATAGGATAGAGCATAGGATAGGATAGAGGATAGGATAGGATAGAGGATAGGATGGTATACAGGATAGGATAGGATAGACGATAGGATAGGATACAGGATAGGATAGGATAGAGGATAGGATAGGATAGAGGATAGGATAGGATAGAGGATAGGATACGATAGAGGATAGGATAGAGAATAGGATAGGATAGAGGATAGGGGATTGGATCGGATACAGGATAGGAGACGGTAGAGGATTGGATAGGATAGAGGATAGGATAGGATAGAGGATATTATAGGATAGAGGATAGGATAGGATTGATGTTAGGATAGGAAAGATTACAGGATAGGATACAGGATACGATATTATAGAGGATACGATATTATAGAGGATAGGATAGGATAGAGGATAGGATAGGATAGAGGATAGGATAGGATAGAGGATAGGATAGGATAGAGGATAAGATAGGATAGAGGATAGGATAGGATAGAGGATAGGATACGATAGAGGATAGGATAGAGAATAGGATAGGATAGAGGATAGGGGATTGGATCGGATACAGGATAGGAGACGGTAGAGGATTGGATAGGATAGAGGATAGGATAGAGGATATGATAGAGGATAGGATAGAGGATTGGATAGGATAGAGGATATTATAGGATAGAGGATAGGATAGGATAGCGGATAGGATAGGATAGAGGATAGGATACGATAGAGGATAGGATAGAGAATAGGATAGGATAGAGGATAGGGGATTGGATCGGATACAGGATAGGAGACGGTAGAGGATTGGATAGGATAGAGGATAGGATAGGATAGAGGATATTATAGGATAGAGGATAGGATAGGATGGAGGATAGGATAGGATAGAGGATAAGATAGGATAGAGGATAACATAGGGGATTGGATAGGATAGAGGATAGGAGACCATAGAGGATAGGATAGGATTGATGATAGGATAGGAAAGATTACAGGATAGGATACAGGATACGATATTATAGAGGATAGGATAGGATAGAGGATAGGATAGGATAGAGGATAGGATAGGATAGAGGATAGGATAGTATATAGGATAGGATAGGATAGAGGATAGGATAGGATAGAGGATAGGATAGGATAGAGGATTGGATAGGATAGAGGATACCAAAGGATAGAGGATAGGATAGGATTGAGGATAGGATAGGAAAGAGGACAGGATAGGATACAGGATACGATATTATAGAGGATACGATATTATAGAGGATAGGATAGGATAGAGGATAGGATAGGATAGAGGATAGGATAGGATAGAGGATAGGATAGGATAGAGGATAGGATAGGATAGAGGATAGGATAGGATAGAGGATAGGATAGGACAGAGGATAGGATAGGATAGAGGATAGGATAGGATAGAGGATAGGATAGGATAGTTGATAGGATAGGATACAGGATAGGATAGGATAGAGGATAGGATAGGATAGAGGATAGGATAGGATAGAGGATAGAATAGGATAGAGGATAGGATAGGATAGAGGATAGGATAGGATAGAGGATAGGATAGGACAGAGGATAGGATAGGATAGAGGATAGGATATTATAGAGGATAGGATAGGATAGAGGATAATATAGGGGATTGGATAGCATAGAGGATAGGAGACGATAGAGGATAGGATAGGATAGAGGATAACATAGGGGATTGGATATCATAGAGGATAGGAGACGATAGAGGATAGGATAGGATAGAGGATAGAATAGGATAGATGATATTATAGGATAGAGGATAGGATAGGATGGAGGATAGGATAGGATTGATGATAGGATAGGAAAGATTACAGGATAGGATACAGGATACGATATTATAGAGGATAGGATAGGATAGAGGATAGGATAGGATAGAGGATAGGATAGGATATAGGATAGGATAGGATAGAGGATAGGATAGGATAGATGATAGGATAGGATAGAGGATTGGATAGAATAGAGGATACCATAGGATAGAGGATAGGATAGGATTGAGGATAGGAAAGTAAAGAGGACAGGATAGGATACAGGATACGATATTATAGAGGAAACGATATTATAGAGGATAGGATAGGATAGAGGATAGGATAGGATAGAGGATAGGATAGGATAGAGGATAGGATACGATAGAGGATAGGATAGGATAGATGATTGGATAGGATAGAGGATAGGATAGGATAGAGGATAGTATACGATAGAGGATAGGATAGGATATAGGATAGGATAGGATAGAGGATAGGATAGGATAGAGGATAGGATAGGATAGATGATTGGATAGGATAGAGGATAGGATAGGATAGAGGATATTATAGGATAGAGGATAGGATAGGATGGAGGATAGGATAGGATAGAGGATAAGATAGGATAGAGGATAACATAGGGGATTGGATAGGATAGAGGATAGGAGACCATAGAGGATAGGATATAATTGATGATAGGATAGGAAAGATTACAGGATAGGATACAGGATACGATATTATAGAGGATAGGATAGGATAGAGGATAGGATAGGATAGAGGATAGGATAGGATAGAGGATAGGATAGGATAGAGGATAGGATAGGATAGAGGATAGGATAGGATAGAGGATAGGATAGGATAGAGGATAGGATAGGATAGAGGATAGGATAGGATAGAGGATAGGATAGTATATAGGATAGGATAGGATAGAGGATAGGATAGGATAGAGGATAGGATAGGATAGAGGATTGGATAGGATAGAGGATACCAAAGGATAGAGGATAGGATAGGATTGAGGATAGGATAGGATAGAGGATAGGATAGGATAGAGGATAGGATAGGATAGAGGATAGGATAGGACAGAGGATAGGATAGGATAGAGGATAGGATATTATAGAGGATAGGATAGGATAGAGGATAACATAGGGGATTGGATAGCATAGAGGATAGGAGACGATAGAGGATAGGATAGGATAGAGGATAACATAGGGGATTGAATATCATAGAGGATAGGAGACGATAGAGGATAGGATAGGATAGAGGATAGAATAGGATAGAGGATATTATAGGATAGAGGATAGGATAGGATTGATGTTAGGATAGGAAAGATTACAGGATAGGATACAGGATACGATATTATAGAGGATACGATATTATAGAGGATAGGATAGGATAGAGGATAGGATAGGATAGAGGATAGGATAGGATAGAGGATAGGATAGGATAGAGGATAGGATAGGATAGAGGATAGGATAGGATAGAGGATAGGATAGGATATAGGATAGGATAGGATAGAGCATAGGATAGGATAGAGGATAGGATAGGACAGAGGATAGTATAGATAGAGGATAGGATAGGATAGAGGATAGGATGGGATAGAGGATAGGATAGGATAGAGGATAGGATAGGATAGAGGATAGGATAGGACAGAGGATAGGATAGGATAGAGGATAGGATATTATAGAGGATAGGATAGGATAGAGGATAGGATATTATAGAGGATAGGATAGGATAGAGCAGGATAGGATAGAGGATAGGATAGAGGATTGGATAGGATAGGATAGCGGATAGGATAGGATGGAGTATAGGATAGAATTGAGGATAGGATAGGGTTGAGGATAGGATAGGAAAGAGGACAGGATAGGATAGAGGATAGGATAGGATAGAGGATAGGATAGGAGAGAGCAGGATAGGATAGAGGATAGGATAGAGGATACGATAGAGGATTGGATAGGATAGAGGATATTATAGGATAGAGGATAGGATAGGATAGCGGATAGGATAGGATGGAGTATAGGATAGAATTGAGGATAGGATAGGGTTGAGGATAGGATAGGAAAGAGGACAGGATAGGATAGAGGATAGGATAGGATAGAGGATAGGATAGGATAGAGGATACGATACTGTTCGCGGCGATTTTGTAATGTCGATCGTATCATCGCGAAGGAAGACGATAATCGCGTCATGTAGATATATATGCGAGTCTAGCGAGCGATTCACGGTGGTCGCGATTGACAAGCAGGCGTTGTTGTGGAAACGGTCGAAAACAAAAAAAGAGTGTGTTGAGAAAAAAAAGGTTGAATTTACTTGTCAGAAGGAGAGAGTCGACTCGGGTCCTTCATGCGATAGTTCGTAATTGAAAATTGAGTTGCTTTTTTGGTTTGAATGCTCACGCGAGTGATTCCGGGTAATAGGAGATTTGGTTTCGCACTCGGTTCGGCAATACTTGAATCCTCCCAGGCGGGCTCACAGATCCAAGGGCATTGGCAGCTTTGAAGCTCCTTTCCAGTGAATCCCGAAGCTGGGACGGATTGCAAGGCTAGCCGTAGTGCTGCCGGCAGAGGAGTGCCCTATGGGCCAGCCAGCAATTGTGCAGAGTTCCAGTGGAACTCTGCTGTGGATCACTACGCGCAGAGACTTGAGTATTAACGGTAAGAGAGCTCTCTTAGTTTTAGACTAAAATGTCCTTTAGCATGTAAATTGCTTGAAACGCCGATTTTCTAACCTCGTTATCTATATTTAAACACTATTTGATACTGGGCTTTCGTACGGCGAAATTCTTGTAGTTGCTTAATAGAATAAATTTATTGCATCTTGCTTTGGCTTTTCCTCGTAATCCGTCGAGGTTTTTATGCCGAAGCAAGAATTTGTTCAACCGGGAAATTGTGTATTTCATTCTAGTATAAGTTCGAACATTGTTTAATCTGAACTTCTATGAATCCTGTCTTTTAAATGATTGAAAAACAGATACGATAGAGGATAGGATAGAGGATAGGGGATTGGATCGGATACTTATATTATATTATATATATATATTATAGGATATTATAGGCTAGAGGATAGGATAGGATGGAGGATAGGATAGGATAGAGGATAAGATAGGATAGAGGATAACATAGGGGATTGGATAGCATAGAGGATAGGAGACGATAGAGGATAGGATAGGATAGAGGATAACATAGGGGATTGAATATCATAGAGGATAGGATAGGATAGAGGATAGAATAGGATAGAGGATATTATAGGATAGAGGATAGGATAGGATTGATGTTAGGATAGGAAAGATTACAGGATAGGATACAGGATACGATATTATAGAGGATACGATATTATAGAGGATAGGATAGGATAGAGGATAGGATAGGATAGAGGATAGGATAGGATAGAGGATAGGATAGGATAGAGGATAGGATAGGATAGAGGATAGGATAGGATAGAGGATAGGATAGGATAGAGGATAGGATAGGATAGAGCATAGGATAGGATAGAGGATAGGATAGGACAGAGGATAGTATAGGATAGAGGATAGGATAGGATAGAGGATAGGATGGGATAGAGGATAGGATAGGATAGAGGATAGGATAGGATAGAGGATAGGATAGGATAGAGGATAGGATAGGATAGAGGATAGGATAGGATAGAGGATAGGATAGGACAGAGGATAGGATAGGATAGAGGATAGGATATTATAGAGGATAGGATAGGATAGAGGATAGGATATTATAGAGGATAGGATAGGATAGAGCAGGATAGGATAGAGGATAGGATAGAGGATTGGATAGGATAGGATAGCGGATAGGATAGGATGGAGTATAGGATAGAATTGAGGATAGGATAGGGTTGAGGATAGGATAGGAAAGAGGACAGGATAGGATAGAGGATAGGATAGGATAGAGGATAGGATAGGAGAGAGCAGGATAGGATAGAGGATAGGATAGAGGATACGATAGAGGATTGGATAGGATAGAGGATATTATAGGATAGAGGATAGGATAGGATAGCGGATAGGATAGGATGGAGTATAGGATAGAATTGAGGATAGGATAGGGTTGAGGATAGGATAGGAAAGAGGACAGGATAGGATAGAGGATAGGATAGGATAGAGGATAGGATAGGATAGAGGATACGATACTGTTCGCGGCGATTTTGTAATGTCGATCGTATCATCGCGAAGGAAGACGATAATCGCGTCATGTAGATATATATGCGAGTCTAGCGAGCGATTCACGGTGGTCGCGATTGACAAGCAGGCGTTGTTGTGGAAACGGTCGAAAACAAAAAAAGAGTGTGTTGAGAAAAAAAAGGTTGAATTTACTTGTCAGAAGGAGAGAGTCGACTCGGGTCCTTCATGCGATAGTTCGTAATTGAAAATTGAGTTGCTTTTTTGGTTTGAATGCTCACGCGAGTGATTCCGGGTAATAGGAGATTTGGTTTCGCACTCGGTTCGGCAATACTTGAATCCTCCCAGGCGGGCTCACAGATCCAAGGGCATTGGCAGCTTTGAAGCTCCTTTCCAGTGAATCCCGAAGCTGGGACGGATTGCAAGGCTAGCCGTAGTGCTGCCGGCAGAGGAGTGCCCTATGGGCCAGCCAGCAATTGTGCAGAGTTCCAGTGGAACTCTGCTGTGGATCACTACGCGCAGAGACTTGAGTATTAACGGTAAGAGAGCTCTCTTAGTTTTAGACTAAAATGTCCTTTAGCATGTAAATTGCTTGAAACGCCGATTTTCTAACCTCGTTATCTATATTTAAACACTATTTGATACTGGGCTTTCGTACGGCGAAATTCTTGTAGTTGATTAATAGAATAAATTTATTGCATCTTGCTTTGGCTTTTCCTCGTAATCCGTCGAGGTTTTTATGCCGAAGCAAGAATTTGTTCAACCGGGAAATTGTGTATTTCATTCTAGTATAAGTTCGAACATTGTTTAATCTGAACTTCTATGAATCCTGTCTTTTAAATGATTGAAAAACAGATACGATAGAGGATAGGATAGAGGATAGGGGATTGGATCGGATACTTATATTATATTATATATATATTATAGGATATTATAGGCTAGAGGATAGGATAGGATGGAGGATAGGATAGGATAGAGGATAAGATAGGATAGAGGATAACATAGGGGATTGGATAGGATAGAGGATAGGAGACGATAGAGGATAGGATAGGATAGAGGATAGGATAGGATAGAGGATAGGATAGGATAGAGGATAGGATAGGATAGAGGATAGGATAGGATAGAGGGTAGGATAGGACAGAGGATAGTATAGGATAGAGGATAGGATAGGATAGAGGATAGGATAGGATAGAGGATAGGATGGGATAGAGGATAGGATAGGATAGAGGATAGGATAGGATAGAGGATAACATAGGGGATTGGATAGCATAGAGGATAGGAGACGATAGAGGATAGGATAGGATAGAGGATAACATAGGGGATTGAATATCATAGAGGATAGGAGACGATAGAGGATAGGATAGGATAGAGGATAGAATAGGATAGAGGATATTATAGGATAGAGGATAGGATAGGATTGATGTTAGGATAGGAAAGATTACAGGATAGGATACAGGATACGATATTATAGAGGATACGATATTATAGAGGATAGGATAGGATAGAGGATAGGATAGGATAGAGGATAGGATAGGATAGAGGATAGGATAGGATATAGGATAGGATAGGATAGAGGATAGGATAGGATAGAGGATAGGATAGGATAGAGGATAGGACAGGATAGAGGATAGGATAGGATAGAGGATAGGATTGGATAAAGGATAGGATAGGATAGAGGATAGGAGAGGATAGAGTATAGGATAGGATAGAGGATAGGATAGGATAGAGGATAGGATAGGATAGAGTATAGGATAGGATAGAGGATAGGATGGGATAGAGGATACTATCGGATAGAGGATATGATAGGATAGAGGATAGGATAGGATAGAGAATAGCATAGGATAGAGGATAGGATAGGATAGAGGATAACATAGGGGATTGGATAGGATAGAGGATAGGAGACGATAGAGGATAGGATAGGATTGATGAGAGGATAGGAAAGATTACAGGATAGGATACAGGATACGATATTATAGAGGATACGATATTATAGAGGATAGGATAGGATAGAGGATAGGATAGGATAGAGGATAGGATAGGATATAGGATAGGATAGGATAGAGGATAGGATAGGATAGAGGATAGGATAGGATAGAGGATTGGATAGGATAGAGGATACCAAAGGATAGAGGATAGGATAGGATTGAGGGTAGGATAGGAAAGAGGACAGGATAGGATACAGGATACGATATTATAGAGGATAGGGTAGGATAGAGGATAGGATACGATAGAGGATAGGATAGGATAGAGGATAGGATAGGATAGAGGATAGGATAGGATATAGGATAGGATAGGATAGAGCATAGGATAGGATAGAGGATAGGATAGGATAGAGGATTGGATAGGATAGAGGATACCAAAGGATAGAGGATAGGATAGTAATGAGGATAGGATAGGAAAGAGGACAGGATAGGATACAGGATACGATATTATAGAGGATACTATATTATAGAGGATAGGATAGGATAGAGGATAGGATAGGATAGAGGATAGGATAGGATAGAGGATAGGATAGGATAGAGGATAGGATAGGATAGAGGATAGGATAGGATAGAGGATAGGATAGGATAGAGGATAGGATAGGATAGAGGATAGGATAGGATAGAGGATAGGACAGGACAGGACAGAGGATAGTATAGGATAGAGGATAGGATATTATAGAGGATAGGATAGGATAGAGGATAGGATAGGATAGAGGATAGGAGAGGATAGAGTATAGGATAGGATAGAGGATAGGATAGGATAAAGGATAGGATAGGATAGAGTATAGGGTAGGGTAGAGGATAGGATGGGATTAGAGGATACGATAGGATAGAGGATATGATAGGATAGAGGATAGGATAGGATAGAGGATAGGATAGGACAGAGGATAGGATAGGATACAGGATAGGATAGGACAGAGGATAGGATAGGATACAGGATACGATATTATAGAGGATACGATATTATAGAGGATAGGATAGGATAGAGGATAGGATAGGATAGAGGATAGGATAGGATAGAGGATAGGATAGGATAGAGGATAGGATAGGATATAGGAGAGGATAGGATAGAGGATAGGATAGGATAGAGGATAGGATAGGATAGATGATTGGATAGGATAGAGGATACCAAAGGATAGAGGATAGGATAGGATTGAGGATAGGATAGGAAAGAGGACAGGATAGGATACAGGATACGATATTATAGAGGATAGGATAGGATAGAGGATAGGATAGGATAGAGGATAGGATAGGATAGAGGATAGGATAGGATAGAGGATAGGATAGGACAGAGGATAGGATAGGATATAGGATAGGATAGGATAGAGGATAGGATAGGATAGAGGATAGGATAGGATAGAGGATAGGATAGAGAATAGGATAGGATAGAGGATAGGGGATTGGATCGGATACAGGATAGGAGACGGTAGAGGATTGGATAGGATTGAGGATATTATAGCATAGAGGATAGGATAGGATTGATGATAGGATAGGAAAGATTACAGGATAGGATACAGGATACGATATTATAGAGGATACGATATTATAGAGGATAGGATAGGATAGAGGATAGGATAGGATAGAGGATAGGATAGGACAGAGGATAGGATAGGATATAGGATAGGATAGGATAGAGGATAGGATAGGATAGAGGATAGGATAGGATAGAGGATAGGATAGGATAGAGGATAGGATAGGATAGAGGATAGGATAGAGGATTGGATAGGATAGAGGATTGGATAGGATAGAGGATATTATAGGATAGAGGATAGGATAGGATAGCGGATAGGATAGTATGGAGTATACGATAGAATTGAGGATAGGACAGGGTTGAGGATAGGATAGGATAGAGGATAGGAGAAGATAGAGGATAGGATAGGATAGAGGATAGGATACGATAGAGGATAGGATAGAGAATAGGATAGGATAGAGGATAGGGGATTGGATCGGATACAGGATAGGAGACGGTAGAGGATTGGATAGGATAGAGGATATTATAGCATAGAGGATAGGATAGGATTGATGATAGGATAGGAAAGATTACAGGATAGGATACAGGATACGATATTATAGAGGATAGGATAGGATAGAGGATAGGATAGGATAGAGGATAGGATAGGATAGAGGATAGGATAGGATAGAGCATAGGATAGGATAGAGGATAGGATAGGATAGAGGATTGGATAGGATAGAGGATACCAAAGGATAGAGGATACCAAAGGATAGAGGATAGGATAGGATTGAGGATAGGATAGGAAAGAGGACAGGGTGGGATACAGGATACGATATTATAGAGGATACGATATTATAGAGGATAGGATAGCATAGAGGATAGGATAGGATAGAGGATAGGATAGGATAGAGGATAGGATAGGATAGAGGATAGGATAGGATAGAGGATAGGATAGGATAGAGGATAGGATAGGATAGAGGATATTATAGGATAGAGGATAGGATAGGATAGCGGATAGGATAGTATGGAGTATACGATAGAATTGAGGATAGGATAGGGTTGAGGATAGGATAGGATAGAGGATAGGAGAAGATAGAGGATAGGATAGGATAGAGGATAGGATACGATAGAGGATAGGATAGAGAATAGGATAGGATAGAGGATAGGGGATTGGATCGGATACAGGATAGGAGACGATAGAGGATTGGATAGGATAGAGGATAGGATAGGATAGAGGATATTATAGGATAGAGGATAGGATAGGATTGATGTTAGGATAGGAAAGATTACAGGATAGGATACAGGATACGATATTATAGAGGATAGGATAGGATAGAGGATAGGATACGATAGAGGATAGGATAGGATAGAGGATAGGATAGGATAGAGGATAGGATAGGATATAGGATAGGATAGGATAGAGCATAGGATAGGATAGTGGATAGGATAAGATAGAGGATTGGATAGGATAGAGGATAGGATAGGAATGAGGATAGGATAGGAAAGAGGACAGGATAGGATACAGGATACGATATTATAGAGGATACTATATTATAGAGGATAGGATAGGATAGAGGATAGGATAGGATAGAGGATAGGATAGGATAGAGGATAGGATAGGATAGAGGATAGGATAGGATAGAGGATAGGATAGGACAGAGGATAGTATAGGATAGAGGATAGAATAGGATAGAGGATAGGATAGGATAGAGGATAGGATAGGATAGAGGATAGGATAGGATAGAGGATAGGATAGGACAGAGGATAGGATAGGATATAGGATATAGGATAGGATCGGATAGAGGATAGGATAGGATAGAGGATAGGATAGGATAGATGATTGGATAGGATAGAGGATACCAAAGGATAGAGGATAGGATAGGATTGATGATAGGATAGGAAAGAGGACAGGGTGGGATACAGGATACGATATTATAGAGGATACGATATTATAGAGGATACGATATTATAGAGGATACGATATTATAGAGGATAGGATAGGATAGAGGATAGGATAGGATAGAGGATAGGATAGGATAGAGGATAGGACAGGATAGAGGATAGGATAGGTTAGAGGATAGGATTGGATAAAGGATAGGGTAGGATAGAGGATAGGAGAGGATAGAGTATAGGATAGGATAGAGGATAGGATAGGATAGAGGATAGGATAGGATAGAGTATAGGATAGGATAGAGGATAGGATGGGATAGAGGATACGATAGGATAGAGGATATGATAGGATAGAGGATAGGATAGGATAGAGGATAGCATAGGATAGAGGATAGGATAGGATAGAGGATAACATAGGGGATTGGATAGGATAGAGGATAGGAGACGATAGAGGATAGGATAGGATTGATGATAGGATAGGAAAGATTACAGGATAGGATACAGGATACGATATTATAGAGGATACGATATTATAGAGGATAGGATAGGATGGAGGATAGGATGGGATAGAGGATAGGATAGGATAGAGGATAGGATAGGATAGAGGATAGGATAGGATATATCATAGGATAGGATAGAGGATAGGATAGGATAGAGGATAGGATAGGATAGATGATTGGATAGGATAGAGGATACCAAAGGATAGAGGATAGGATAGGATTGAGGATAGGATAGGAATGAGGACAGGATAGGATACAGGATACGATATTATAGAGGATACGATATTATAGAGGATACGATATTATAGACGATAGGATAGGATAGAGGATAGGATAGGATAGAGGATAGGATAGGATAGAGGATAGGATAGGATAGAGGATAGGATAGGATAGAGGATAGGATAGGATAGAGGATAGGATAGGATAGATGATTGGATAGGATAGAGGATACCAAAGGAAAGAGGATAGGATAGGATTGATGATAGGATAGGAAAGAGGACAGGGTGGGATACAGGATACGATATTATAGAGGATACGATATTATAGAGGATACGATATTATAGAGGATAGGATAGGATAGAGGATAGGATAGGATAGAGGATAGGATAGGATAGAGGATAGGATAGAGGATTGGATAGGATAGAGGATATTATAGGATAGAGGATAGGATAGGATAGCGGATAGGATAGTATGGAGTATACGATAGAATTGAGGATAGGATAGGGTTGAGGATAGGATAGGATAGAGGATAGGGGATTGGATCGGATACAGGATAGGAGACGGTAGAGGATTGGATAGGATAGAGGATAGGATAGGATAGAGGATATTATAGGATAGAGGATAGGATAGGATTGATGTTAGGATAGGAAAGATTACAGGATAGGATACAGGATACGATATTATAGAGGATAGGATAGGATAGAGGATGGGATACGATAGAGGATAGGATAGGATAGAGGATAGGATAGGATAGAGGATAGGATAGGATATAGGATAGGATAGGATAGAGCATAGGATAGGATAGAGGATAGGATAGGATAGAGGATTGGATAGGATAGAGGATACCAAAGGATAGAGGATAGGATAGGAATGAGGATAGGATAGGAAAGAGGACAGGATAGGATACAGGATACGATATTATAGAGGATACTATATTATAGAGGATAGGATAGGATAGAGGATAGGATAGGATAGGGGATAGGATAGGATAGAGGATAGGATAGGATAGAGGATAGGATAGGATAGAGGATAGGATAGGATAGAGGATAGGATAGGACAGAGGATAGGATGGGATAGAGGATAGGATATTATAGAGGATAGGATAGGATAGAGGATAGGATATTATAGAGGATAGGATAGGTTAGAGGATAACATAGGGGATTGGATAGCATAGAGCATAGGAGACGATAGAGGACAGGATAGGTTTGATGATAGGATAGGAAAGAGGACAGGATAGGATACAGGATACGATATTATAGAGGATACGATATTATAGAGGATAGGATAGGATTGAGGATAGGATAGGATAGAGGATAAGATAGGATAGAGGATAGGATAGGATAGAGGATAGGATAGGATAGAGCAGGATAGGATAGAGGATAGGATAGAGGATTGGATAGGATAGGATAGCGGATAGGATAGGATGGAGTATAGGATAGAATTGAGGATAGGATAGGGTTGAGGATAGGATAGGAAAGAGGACAGGATAGGATAGAGGATAGGATAGGATAGAGGATAGGATAGGATAGAGCAGGATAGGATAGAGGATAGGATAGAGGATAGGATAGAGGATAGGATAGGATAGAGTATAGGATAGGATAGAGGATAGGATGGGATAGAGGATACGATAGGATAGAGGATAGGATAGGATAGAGGATAACATAGGGGATTGGATAGGATAGAGGATAGGAGACGATAGAGGATAGGATAGGATTGATGATAGGATAGGAAAGATTACAGGATAGGATACAGTATACGATATTATAGAGGATACGATATTATAGAGGATAGGATAGGATAGAGGATAGGATAGGATAGAGGATAGGATAGGATAGAGGATAGGATAGGATATAGGATAGGATAGGATAGAGGATAGGATAGGATAGAGGATAGGATAGGATAGATGATTGGATAGGATAGAGGATACCAAAGGATAGAGGATAGGATAGGATTGAGGATAGGATAGGAAAGAGGACAGGATAGTATACAGGATACGATATTATAGAGGATACGATATTATAGAGGATACGATATTATAGAGGATAGGATAGGATAGAGGATAGGATAGGATATAGGATAGGATAGGATAGAGGATAGGATAGGATAGAGGATAGGATAGGATAGAGGATAGGACAGGATAGAGGATAGGATAGGATAGAGGATAGGATTGTATAAAGGATAAGATAGGATACAGGATAGGAGAGGATAGAGTATAGGATAGGATAGAGGATAGGATAGGATAGAGGATAGGATAGGATAGAGTATAGGATAGGATAGAGGATAGGATGGGATAGAGGATACGATAGGATAGAGGATAGGATAGGATAGAGGATAACATAGGGGATTGGATAGGATAGAGGATAGGAGACGATAGAGGATAGGATAGGATTGATGATAGGATAGGAAAGATTACAGGATAGGATACAGTATACGATATTATAGAGGATACGATATTATAGAGGATAGGATAGGATAGAGGATAGGATAGGATAGAGGATAGGATAGGATAGGATAGAGGATAGGATAGGATATAGGATAGGATAGGATAGAGGATAGGATAGGATAGAGGATAGGATAGGATAGATGATTGGATAGGATAGAGGATACCAAAGGATAGAGGATAGGATAGGATTGAGGATAGGATAGGAAAGAGGACAGGATAGTATACAGGATACGATATTATAGAGGATACGATATTATAGAGGATACGATATTATAGAGGATACGATATTATAGAGGATAGGATAGGATAGAGGATAGGATAGGATAGAGGATAGGATAGGATAGAGGATAGGATAGGATAGAGGATGGGGTAGGACATAGGATGGGATAGGATAGAGGATAGGATAGGATAGAGGATAGGATACGGATAGAGGATAGGATAGGATACAGGATAGGATAGAGGATAGGATAGAGGATTGGATAGGATAGAGGATATTATAGGATAGAGGATAGGATAGGATAGCGGATAGGATAGTATGGAGTATACCATAGAATTGAGGATAGGATAGGGTTGAGGATAGGATAGGATAGAGGGTAGGAGAAGATAGAGGATAGGATAGGATAGAGGATAGGATAGGACAGAGGATAGGATAGGATAGAGGATAGGATAGGATAGAGCATAGGATAGGATAGAGGATAGGATGGTATACAGGATAGGATAGGATAGACGATAGGATAGGATAGAGGATAGGATAGGATAGAGGATAGGATAGGATAGAGGATAGGATAGGATAGAGGATAGGATAGGATAGAGGATAGGATAGAGGATAGGATAGAGGATTGGATAGGATAGAGGACATTATAGGATAGAGGATAGGATAGGATAGCGGATAGGGTAGGATGGAGTATAGGATAGAATTGAGGATAGGATAGGGTTGAGGATAGGATAGGAAAGAGGACAGGATAGGATAGAGGATAGGATAGGATAGAGGATAGGATAGGATAGAGGATACGATACGATAGAGGATAGGATAGAGGATAGGGGATTGGATCGGATACAGGATAGGAGACGGTAGAGGATTGGATAGGATAGAGGATATTATAGGCTAGAGGATAGGATAGGATGGAGGATAGGATAGGATAGAGGATAAGATAGGATAGAGGATAACATAGGGGATTGGATAGGATAGAGGATAGGAGACGATGGAGGATAGGATAGGATTGATGATAGGATAGGAAAGATTACAGGATAGGATACAGGATACGATATTATAGAGGATACGATATTATAGAGGATAGGATAGGATAGAGGATACGATATTATAGAGGATAGGATAGGATAGAGGATAGGATAGGATAGAGGATAGGATAGGATAGAGGATAGGATAGGATAGAGGATAGGATAGGACAGAGGATAGGATAGGATAGAGGATAGGATAGGATAGAGGATAGGATAGGATCGAGGATAGGATGGTATACAGGATAGGATAGCATAGACGATAGGATAGGATAGAGGATAGGATAGGATAGAGGATAGGATAGGATAGAGGATAGGATAGGATACAGGATAGGATAGGATAGAGGATAGGATACGATAGAGGATAGGATAGAGAATAGGATAGGATAGAGGATAGGGGATTGGATCGGATACAGGATAGGAGACGGTAGAGGATTGGATAGGATAGAGGATAGGATAGGATAGAGGATATTATAGGATAGAGGATAGGATAGGATTGATGTTAGGATAGGAAAGATTACAGGATAGGATACAGGATACGATATTATAGAGGATAGGATAGGATAGAGGATAGGATACGATAGAGGATAGGACAGGATAGAGGATAGGATAGGATAGAGGATAGGATAGGATAGAGGATAGGATAGGATAGAGGATAGGATAGGACAGAGGATAGGATAGGATAGAGGATAGGATAGGATAGAGGAGATTATAGGATAGAGGATAGGATAGGATATAGGATAGGATAGGATAGAGGATAGGATAGGATAGAGGATAGGATAGAGGATAGGATAGGATAGAGGATAGGATAGGATAGAGGATAGGATAGGACAGAGGATAGTATAGGATAGAGGATAGAATAGGATAGAGGATAGGATAGGATAGCGGATAGGATAGGATGGAGTATAGGATAGAATTGAGGATAGGATAGGGTTGAGGATAGGATAGAGGATAGGATAGGATAGAGGATAGGATAGGATAGAGCAGGATAGGATAGAGGATAGGATAGAGGATAGGATAGAGGATTGGATAGGATAGAGGACATTATAGGATAGAGGATAGGATAGGATAGCGGATAGGGTAGGATGGAGTATAGGATAGAATTGAGGATAGGATAGGGTTGAGGATAGGATAGGAAAGAGGACAGGATAGGATAGAGGATAGGATAGGATAGAGGATAGGATAGGATAGAGGATACGATACGATAGAGGATAGGATAGAGGATAGGGGATTGGATCGGATACAGGATAGGAGACGGTAGAGGATTGGATAGGATAGAGGATATTATAGGCTAGAGGATAGGATAGGATGGAGGATAGGATAGGATAGAGGATAAGATAGGATAGAGGATAACATAGGGGATTGGATAGGATAGAGGATAGGAGACGATGGAGGATAGGATAGGATTGATGATAGGATAGGAAAGATTACAGGATAGGATACAGGATACGATATTATAGAGGATACGATATTATAGAGGATAGGATAGGATAGAGGATAGGATAGGATAGAGGATAGGATAGGATAGAGGATAGGATAGGATAGAGGATAGGATAGGATATAGGATAGGATAGGATAGAGGATAGGATAGGATATAGGATAGGATAGGATAGAGGATATTATAGGATAGAGGATAGGATAGGATAGCGGATAGGATAGTATGGAGTATACGATAGAATTGAGGATAGGATAGGGTTGAGGATAGGATAGGATAGAGGATAGGAGAAGATAGAGGATAGGATAGGATAGAGGATAGGATACGATAGAGGATAGGATAGAGAATAGGATAGGATAGAGGATAGGGGATTGGATCGGATACAGGATAGGAGACGGTAGAGGATTGGATAGGATAGAGGATATTATAGCATAGAGGATAGGATAGGATTGATGATAGGATAGGAAAGATTACAGGATAGGATACAGGATACGATATTATAGAGGATAGGATAGGATAGAGGATAGAATAGGATAGAGAATAGGATAGGATAGAGGATAGGATAGGATAGAGCATAGGATAGGATAGAGGATAGGATAGGATAGAGGATTGGATAGGATAGAGGATACCAAAGGATAGAGGATAGGATAGGATTGAGGATAGGATAGGAAAGAGGACAGGGTGGGATAAAGGATACGATATTATAGAGGATACGATATTATAGAGGATAGGATAGGATAGAGGATAGGATAGGATAGAGGATAGGATAGGATAGAGGATAGGATAGGATAGAGGATAGGATAGGACAGAGGATAGGATAGGATAGAGGATAGGATAGGATAGAGGATAGGATAGGATCGAGGATAGGATGGTATACAGGATAGGATAGGATAGACGATAGGATAGGATAGAGGATAGGATAGGATAGAGGATAGGATAGGATAGAGGATAGGATAGGATACAGGATAGGATAGGATAGAGGATAGGATACGATAGAGGATAGGATAGAGAATAGGATAGGATAGAGGATAGGGGATTGGATCGGATACAGGATAGGAGACGGTAGAGGATTGGATAGGATAGAGGATAGGATAGGATAGAGGATATTATAGGATAGAGGATAGGATAGGATTGATGTTAGGATAGGAAAGATTACAGGATAGGATACAGGATACGATATTATAGAGGATAGGATAGGATAGAGGATAGGATACGATAGAGGATAGGACAGGATAGAGGATAGGATAGGATAGAGGATAGGATAGGATAGAGGATAGGATAGGATAGAGGATAGGATAGGACAGAGGATAGGATAGGATAGAGGATAGGATAGGATAGAGGATAGGATAGGATCGAGGATAGGATGGTATACAGGATAGGATAGGATAGACGATAGGATAGGATAGAGGATAGGATAGGATAGAGGATAGGATAGGATAGAGGATAGGATAGGATACAGGATAGGATAGGATAGAGGATAGGATACGATAGAGGATAGGATAGAGAATAGGATAGGATAGAGGATAGGGGATTGGATCGGATACAGGATAGGAGACGGTAGAGGATTGGATAGGATAGAGGATAGGATAGGATAGAGGATATTATAGGATAGAGGATAGGATAGGATTGATGTTAGGATAGGAAAGATTACAGGATAGGATACAGGATACGATATTATAGAGGATAGGATAGGATAGAGGATAGGATACGATAGAGGATAGGACAGGATAGAGGATAGGATAGGATAGAGGATAGGATAGGATAGAGGATAGGATAGGATATAGGATAGGATAGGATAGAGCATAGGATAGGATAGAGGATAGGATAGGATAGAGGATTGGATAGGATAGAGGATACCAAAGGATAGAGGATAGGATAGGAATGAGGATAGGATAGGAAAGAGGACAGGATAGGATACAGGATACGATATTATAGAGGATACTATATTATAGAGGATAGGATAGGATAGAGGATAGGATAGGATAGAGGATAGGATAGGATAGAGGATAGGATAGGATAGAGGATAGGATAGGATATAGGATAGGATAGGATAGAGGATAGGATAGGATAGAGGATAGGATAGGATAGAGGATAGGATAGGATAGAGGATAGGATGGGATAGAGGATAGGATAGGATAGGATAGAGGATAGGATAGGATAGAGGATAGGATAGGATAGAGGATAGGATAGGATAGAGGATAGGATAGGATAGAGGATAGGATAGGACAGAGGATAGGATAGGATAGAGGATAGGATATTATAGAGGATAGGATAGGATAGAGGATAGGATATTATAGAGGATAGGATAGGTTAGAGGATAACATAGGGGATTGGATAGCATAGAGCATAGGGGACGATAGAGGACAGGATAGGTTTGATGATAGGATAGGAAAGAGGACAGGATAGGATACAGGATACGATATTATAGAGGATAGGATAGGATAGAGGATAGGATAGGATAGAGGATAAGATAGGATAGAGGATAGGATAGGATAGAGGATAGGATAGGATAGAGCAGGATAGGATAGAGGATAGGATAGAGGATTGGATAGGATAGGATAGCGGATAGGATAGGATGGAGTATAGGATAGAATTGAGGATAGGATAGGGTTGAGGATAGGATAGGAAAGAGGACACGATAGGATAGAGGATAGGATAGGATAGAGGATAGGATAGGATAGAGCAGGATAGGATAGAGGATAGGATAGAGGATAGGATAGAGGATTGGATAGGATAGAGGACATTATAGGATAGAGGATAGGATAGGATAGCGGATAGGATAGGATGGAGTATAGGATAGAATTGAGGATAGGATAGGATAGAGGATAGGATACGATAGAGGATAGGATAGAGAATAGGATAGGATAGAGGATACCATAGGATAGAGGATAGGATAGGATTGATGATAGGATAGTAAAGAGGACAGGATAGGATACAGGATACGGATAGAGGATAGGATAGAATAGAGGATAGGATAGAGGATAGGATAGAGGATTGGATAGGATAGAGGATAGGGGATTGGATCGGATACAGGATAGGAGACGGTAGAGGATTGGATAGGATAGAGGATAGGATAGAGGATAGGATAGAGGATAGGATAGAGGATTGGATAGGATAGAGGATATTATAGGATAGAGGATAGGATAGGATAGCGGATAGGATAGGATCGAGTATAGGATAGAATTGAGGATAGGATAGGGTTGAGGATAGGATAGGAAAGAGGACAGGATAGGATAGAGGATAGGATAGGATAGAGGATATGATAGGATAGAGGATAGCATAGGATAGAGGATATGATAGGATAGAGGATAACATAGGGGATTGGATAGGATAGAGGATAGGAGACGATAGAGGATAGGATAGGATTGATGATAGGATAGGATAGATGATATTATAGGAAAGAGGATAGGATATGATAGTGGATACGATATTATAGAGGATAGGATAGGATAGGGTATAGGATAGGATGGAGGATAGGATAGGATAGAGGATAGGACAGGATAGAGGATAGGATAGGATAGAGGATAGGATTGTATAAAGGATAGGATAGGATACAGGATAGGAGAGGATAGAGTATAGGATAGGATAGAGGATAGGATAGGATAGAGGATAGGATAGGATAGAGTATAGGATAGGATAGAGGATAGGATGGGATAGAGGATACGATAGGATAGAGGATAGGATAGGATAGAGGATAACATAGGGGATTGGATAGGATAGAGGATAGGAGACGATAGAGGATAGGTTAGGATTGATGATAGGATAGGAAAGATTACAGGATAGGATACAGCATACGATATTATAGAGGATAGGATAGGATAGAGGATAGGATAGGATAGAGGATAGGATAGGATAGAGGATAGGATAGGATAGAGGATAGGATAGGATATAGGATAGGATAGGATAGAGGATAGGATAGGATAGAGGATAGGATAGGATAGATGATTGGATAGGATAGAGGATACCAAAGGATAGAGGATAGGATAGGATTGAGGATAGGATAGGAAAGAGGACAGGATAGTATACAGGATACGATATTATAGAGGATACGATATTATAGAGGATAGGATAGGATAGAGGATAGGATAGGATAGAGGATAGGATGGTATACAGGATAGGATAGGATAGACGATAGGATAGGATAGAGGATAGGATAGGATAGAGGATAGGATAGGATAGAGGATAGGATAGGATAGAGGATAGGATAGGAAACAGGATAGGATAGGATAGAGGATAGGATAGGACAGAGGATAGGATAGGATAGAGGATAGGATATTATACAGGATAGGATAGGATAGAGGATAGGATAGGATACAGGATAGGATAGGATAGAGGATAGGATAGGACAGAGGATAGGATAGGATAGAGGATAGGATATTATAGAGGACAGGGTAGGATACAGGATACGATATTATAGAGGATACGATATTATAGAGGATAGGATAGGATAGAGGATAGGATAGGATAGAGGATAAGATAGGATAGAGGATAGGATAGGATAGAGGATAGGATAGGATAGAGCAGGATAGGATAGAGGATAGGATAGAGGATTGGATAGGATAGGATAGCGGATAGGATAGGATGGAGTATAGGATAGAATTGAGGATAGGATAGGGTTGAGGATAGGATAGGAAAGAGGACAGGATAGGATAGAGGATAGGATAGAGGATAGGATAGGATAGAGCAGGATAGGATAGAGGATAGGATAGAGGATAGGATAGATGATTGGATAGGATAGAGGATACCAAAGGATAGAGGATAGGATAGGATTGAGGATAGGATAGGAAAGAGGACAGGATAGTATACAGGATACGATATTATAGAGGATACGATATTATAGAGGATAGGATAGGATAGAGGATAGGATAGGATAGAGGATAGGATGGTATACAGGATAGGATAGGATAGACGATAGGATAGGATAGAGGATAGGATAGGATAGAGGATAGGATAGGATAGAGGATAGGATAGGATAGAGGATAGGATAGGAAACAGGATAGGATAGGATAGAGGATAGGATAGGACAGAGGATAGGATAGGATAGAGGATAGGATATTATACAGGATAGGATAGGATAGAGGATAGGATAGGATACAGGATAGGATAGGATAGAGGATAGGATAGGACAGAGGATAGGATAGGATAGAGGATAGGATATTATAGAGGACAGGGTAGGATACAGGATACGATATTATAGAGGATACGATATTATAGAGGATAGGATAGGATAGAGGATAGGATAGGATAGAGGATAAGATAGGATAGAGGATAGGATAGGATAGAGGATAGGATAGGATAGAGCAGGATAGGATAGAGGATAGGATAGAGGATTGGATAGGATAGGATAGCGGATAGGATAGGATGGAGTATAGGATAGAATTGAGGATAGGATAGGGTTGAGGATAGGATAGGAAAGAGGACAGGATAGGATAGAGGATAGGATAGAGGATAGGATAGGATAGAGCAGGATAGGATAGAGGATAGGATAGAGGATAGGATAGAGGATTGGATAGGATAGAGGACATTATAGGATAGAGGATAGGATAGGATAGAGGATAGGATATTATAGAGGATAGGATAGGATTGAGGGTAGGATAGGAAAGAGGACAGGATAGGATACAGGATACGATATTATAGAGGATAGGATAGGATTGAGGGTAGGATAGGAAAGAGGACAGGATAGGATACAGGATACGATATTATAGAGGATACGATATTATAGAGGATAGGATAGGATAGAGGATAGGATAGAGGATAGGATAGGATAGAGGATAGGATAGGATAGATGATTGGATAGGATAGAGGATACCAAAGGATAGAGGATAGGATAGGATTGAGGATAGGATAGGACAGAGGATAGGATAGGATACAGGATACGATATTATAGAGGATACGATATTATAGAGGATTGGATAGGATAGAGGATAGGATAGGATAGAGGATATTATAGGATAGAGGATAGGATTGGATTGATGTTAGGATAGGAAAGATTACAGGATAGGATACAGGATACGATATTATAGAGGATAGGATAGGATAGAGGATAGGATACGATAGAGGATAGGATAGGATAGAGGATAGGATAGGATAGAGGATAGGATAGGATATAGGATAGGATAGGATAGAGCATACGATAGGATAGAGGATAGGATAGGATAGAGGATTGGATAGGATAGAGGATACCAACGGATAGAGGATAGGATAGGAATGAGGATAGGATAGGATAGAGGATAGGATAGGATAGAGGATAGGATAGGATAGAGGATAGGATAGGACAGAGGATAGTATAGGATAGAGGATAGAATAGGATAGAGGATAGGATAGGATAGAGGATAGGATAGGATAGAGGATAGGATAGGATAGAGGATAGGATAGGACAGAGGATAGGATAGGATAGAGGATAGGATATTATAGAGGATACGATATTATAGAGGAAAGGATAGGATAGAGGATAGGATAGGATAGAGGATAGGATAGGATAGAGGATAGGATAGGATAGAGGTTAGGATAGGATATAGGATAGGATAGGATAGAGGATAGAATAGGATAGAGGATAGGATAGGATAGAGGATAGGATAGGATAGAGGATAGGATAGGATAGAGGATAGGATAGGATAGAGGATAGGATAGGACAGAGGATAGGATAGGATAGAGGATACGATATTATAGAGGATAGGATAGGATAGAGGATAGGATAGGATAGAGGATAGGATAGGATAGAGGAGATTATAGGATAGAGGATAGGATAGGATATAGGATAGGATAGGATAGAGGATAGGATAGGATAGAGGATAGGATAGGATAGAGGATAGGATAGGATAGAGGATAGCATAGGATAGAGGATAGGATAGGATAGAGGATAGGATAGGACAGAGGATAGTATAGGATAGAGGATAGAATAGGATAGAGGATAGGATAGGATAGAGGATAGGATGGGATAGAGGATAGGATAGGATAGAGGATAGGATAGGATAGAGGATAGGATAGGATAGAGGATAGGATAGGATAGAGGATAGGATAGGATAGAGGATAGGATAGGACAGAGGATAGGATAGGATAGAGGATAGGATATTATAGAGGATAGGATAGGATAGAGGATAGGATATTATAGAGGATAGGATAGGTTAGAGGATAACATAGGGGATTGGATAGCATAGAGCATAGGGGACGATAGAGGACAGGATAGGTTTGATGATAGGATAGGAAAGAGGACAGGATAGGATACAGGATACGATATTATAGAGGATAGAATAGGATAGAGGATAGGATAGGATAGAGGATAGGATAGGATAGAGGATAGGATAGGATAGAGGAGATTATAGGATAGAGGATAGGATAGGATATAGGATAGGATAGGATAGAGGATAGGATAGGATAGAGGATAGGATAGGATAGAGGATAGGATAGGATAGAGGATAGGATGGGATAGAGGATAGGATAGGATAGAGGATAGGATAGGATAGAGGATAGGATAGGATAGAGGATAGGATAGGATAGAGGATAGGATAGGATAGAGGATAGGATAGGACAGAGGATAGGATAGGATAGAGGATAGGATATTATAGAGGATAGGATAGGATAGAGGATAGGATATTATAGAGGATAGGATAGGTTAGAGGATAACATAGGGGATTGGATAGCATAGAGCATAGGGGACGATAGAGGACAGGATAGGTTTGATGATAGGATAGGAAAGAGGACAGGATAGGATACAGGATACGATATTATAGAGGATAGGATAGGATAGAGGATAGGATAGGATAGAGGATAAGATAGGATAGAGGATAGGATAGGATAGAGGATAGGATAGGATAGAGCAGGATAGGATAGAGGATAGGATAGAGGATTGGATAGGATAGGATAGCGGATAGGATAGGATGGAGTATAGGATAGAATTGAGGATAGGATAGGGTTGAGGATAGGATAGGAAAGAGGACACGATAGGATAGAGGATAGGATAGGATAGAGGATAGGATAGGATAGAGCAGGATAGGATAGAGGATAGGATAGAGGATAGGATAGAGGATTGGATAGGATAGAGGAGATTATAGGATAGA
This sequence comes from Halictus rubicundus, assembly GCF_050948215.1. Taxonomy (NCBI): domain Eukaryota; kingdom Metazoa; phylum Arthropoda; class Insecta; order Hymenoptera; family Halictidae; genus Halictus; species Halictus rubicundus. Next base: position 22,773 of record NW_027489221.1, on the reverse strand, counting down.
GGATAGGATAGGATATAGGATAGGATAGGATAGAGGATAGGATAGAGGATAGGATAGGATAGAGGATAGGATAGGATAGAGGATAGGATAGGATAGAGGATAGGATAGGATAGAGGATAGGATACGATAGAGGATAGGATGGGATAGAGGATAGGATAGGATAGAGGATAGGATAGGATAGAGGATAGGATAGGATAGATGATAGGATAGGATAGAGGATTGGATAGGATAGAGGATAGGATAGGACAGAGGATAGGATAGGATAGAGGATAGGATAGTAAAGAGGACAGGATAGGATACAGGATACGATATTATAGAGGATAGGATAGGATAGAGGATAGGATAGGATAGAGGATAGGATACGGATAGAGGATAGGATAGAATAGAGGATAGGATAGAGGATAGGATAGAGGATTGGATAGGATAGAGGATAGGGGATTGGATCGGATACAGGATAGGAGACGGTAGAGGATTGGATAGGATAGAGGATAGGATAGAGGATAGGATAGAGGATTGGATAGGATAGAGGATATTATAGGATAGAGGATAGGATAGGATAGCGGATAGGATAGGATCGAGTATAGGATAGAATTGAGGATAGGATAGGGTTGAGGATAGGATAGGAAAGAGGACAGGATAGGATAGAGGATAGGATAGGATAGAGGATATGATAGGATAGAGGATAGCATAGGATAGAGGATATGATAGGATAGAGGATAACATAGGGGATCGGATAGGATAGAGGATAGGAGACGATAGAGGATAGGATAGGATTGATGATAGGATAGGATAGATGATATTATAGGAAAGAGGATAGGATATGATAGTGGATACGATATTATAGAGGATAGGATAGGATAGGGTATAGGATAGGATGGAGGATAGGATAGGATAGAGGATAAGATAGGATAGAGTATAACATAGGGGATAGGATAGGATAGAGGATAGGAGACGATAGAGGATAGGATAGGATTGATGATAGGATAGGAAAGATTACAGGATAGGATACAGGATACGATATTATAGAGGATACGATATTATAGAGGATACGATATTATAGAGGATAGGATAGGATAGAGGATAGGATACGATAGAGGATAGGATAGAGAATAGGATAGGATAGAGGATAGGGGATTGGATCGGATACAGGATAGGAGACGGTAGAGGATTGGATAGGATAGAGGATAGGATAGGATAGAGGCTATTATAGGATAGAGGATAGGATAGGATTGATGTTAGGATAGGAAAGATTACAGGATAGGATACAGGATACGATATTATAGAGGATACGATATTATAGAGGATAGGATAGGATAGAGGATAGGATAGGATAGAGGATAGGATAGGATAGAGGATAGGATAGGATAGAGGTTAGGATAGGATATAGGATAGGATAGGATAGAGGATAGGATAGGATAGAGGATAGGATAGGATAGAGCAGGATAGGATAGAGGATAGGATAGAGGATTGGATAGGATAGGATAGCGGATAGGATAGGATGGAGTATAGGATATAATTGAGGATAGGATAGGGTTGAGGATAGGATAGGAAAGAGGACACGATAGGATAGAGGATAGGATAGGATAGAGGATAGGATAGGATAGAGCAGGATAGGATAGAGGATAGGATAGAGGATAGGATAGAGGATTGGATAGGATAGAGGATATTATAGGATAGAGGATAGGATAGGATAGCGGATAGGATAGGATGGAGTATAGGATAGAATTGAGGATAGGATAGGATAGAGGATAGGATACGATAGAGGATAGGATAGAGAATAGGATAGGATAGAGGATAGGGGATTGGATCGGATACAGGATAGGAGACGGTAGAGGATTGGATAGGATAGAGGATAGGATAGGATAGAGGATATTATAGGATAGAGGATAGGATAGGATTGTGTTAGGATAGGAAAGATTACAGGATAGGATACAGGATACGATATTATAGAGGATACGATATTATAGAGGATAGGATAGGATAGAGGATAGGATAGGATAGAGGATAGGATAGGATAGAGGAGATTATAGGATAGAGGATAGGATAGGATATAGGATAGGATAGGATAGAGGATAGGATAGGATAGAGGATAGGATAGGATAGAGGATAGGATAGGACCGAGGATAGGATAGGATAGAGGATAGGATAGGACAGAGGATAGTATAGGATAGAGGATAGAATAGGATAGAGGATAGGATAGGATAGAGGATAGGATGGGATAGAGGATAGGATAGGATAGAGGATAGGATAGGATAGAGGATAGGATAGGATAGATGATAGGATAGGATAGAGGATTGGATAGGATAGAGGATAGGATAGGACAGAGGATAGGATAGGATAGAGGATAGGATAGTAAAGAGGACAGGATAGGATACAGGATACGATATTATAGAGGATAGGATAGGATAGAGGATAGGATAGGATAGAGGATAGGATACGGATAGAGGATAGGATAGAATAGAGGATAGGATAGAGGATAGGATAGAGGATTGGATAGGATAGTGGATAGGGGATTGGATCGGATACAGGATAGGAGACGGTAGAGGATTGGATAGGATAGAGGATAGGATAGAGGATAGGATAGAGGATAGGATAGAGGATTGGATAGGATAGAGGATATTATATGATAGAGGATAGGATAGGATAGCGGATAGGATAGGATCGAGTATAGGATAGAATTGAGGATAGGATAGGGTTGAGGATAGGATAGGAAAGAGGACAGGATAGGATAGAGGATAGGATAGGATAGAGGATATGATAGGATAGAGGATAGCATAGGATAGAGGATAGGATAGGATAGAGGCTATTATAGGATAGAGGATAGGATAGGATTGATGTTAGGATAGGAAAGATTACAGGATAGGATACAGGATACGATATTATAGAGGATACGATATTATAGAGGATAGGATAGGATAGAGGATAGGATAGGATAGAGGATAGGATAGGATAGAGGATAGGATAGGATAGAGGTTAGGATAGGATATAGGATAGGATAGGATAGAGGATAGGATAGGATAGAGGATAGGATAGGATAGAGCAGGATAGGATAGAGGATAGGATAGAGGATTGGATAGGATAGGATAGCGGATAGGATAGGATGGAGTATAGGATAGAATTGAGGATAGGATAGGGTTGAGGATAGGATAGGAAAGAGGACACGATAGGATAGAGGATAGGATAGGATAGAGGATAGGATAGGATAGAGCAGGATAGGATAGAGGATAGGATAGAGGACAGGGTAGAGGATTGGATAGGATAGAGGATATTATAGGATAGAGGATAGGATAGGATAGCGGATAGGATAGGATGGAGTATAGGATAGAATTGAGGATAGGATAGAGGATAGGATAGGATAGAGGATAGGATAGGATAGAGGATAGGATAGGATAGAGGATAGGATAGGATAGAGGATAGGATAGGACAGAGGATAGGATAGGATAGAGGATAGGATATTATAGAGGATAGGATAGGATAGAGGATAGGATATTATAGAGGATAGGATAGGTTAGAGGATAACATAGGGGATTGGATAGCATAGAGCATAGGGGACGATAGAGGACAGGATAGGTTTGATGATAGGATAGGAAAGAGGACAGGATAGGATACAGGATACGATATTATAGAGGATAGGATAGGATAGAGGATAGGATAGGATAGAGGATTAGATAGGATAGAGGATAGGATAGGATAGAGGATAGGATACGGATAGAGGATAGGATAGAATAGAGGATAGGATAGAGGATAGGATAGAGGATGGGATAGGATAGAGGATAGGGGATTGGATCGGATACAGGATAGGAGACGGTAGAGGATTGGATAGGATAGAGGATAGGATAGAGGATAGGATAGAGGATAGGATAGAGGATTGGATAGGATAGAGGATATTATAGGATAGAGGATAGGATAGGATAGCGGATAGGATAGGATCGAGTATAGGATAGAATTGAGGATAGGATAGGGTTGAGGATAGGATAGGAAAGAGGACAGGATAGGATAGAGGATAGGATAGGATATAGGATAGGATAGGATAGAGGATAGGATAGGATAGAGGATAGGATAGGATAGAGCAGGATAGGATAGAGGATAGGATAGAGGATTGGATAGGATAGGATAGCGGATAGGATAGGATGGAGTATAGGATAGAATTGAGGATAGGATAGGGTTGAGGATAGGATAGGAAAGAGAACACGATAGGATAGAGGATAGGATAGGATAGAGGATAGGATAGGATAGAGCAGGATAGGATAGAGGATAGGATAGAGGATAGGATAGAGGATTGGATAGGATAGAGGATATTATAGGATAGAGGATAGGATAGGATAGCGGATAGGATAGGATAGAGTATAGGATAGAATTGAGGATAGGATAGGATAGAGGATAGGATACGATAGAGGATAGGATAGAGAATAGGATAGGATAGAGGATAGGGGATTGGATCGGATACAGGATAGGAGACGGTAGAGGATTGGATAGGATAGAGGATAGGATAGGATAGAGGATATTATAGGATAGAGGATAGGATAGGATTGTGTTAGGATAGGAAAGATTACAGGATAGGATACAGGATACGATATTATAGAGGATACGATATTATAGAGGATAGGATAGGATAGAGGATAGGATAGGATAGAGGATAGGATAGGATAGAGGAGATTATAGGATAGAGGATAGGATAGGATATAGGATAGGATAGGATAGAGGATAGGATAGGATAGAGGATAGGATAGGACCGAGGATAGGATAGGATAGAGGATAGGATAGGACAGAGGATAGTATAGGATAGAGGATAGAATAGGATAGAGGATAGGATAGGATAGAGGATAGGATGGGATAGAGGATAGGATAGGATAGAGGATAGGATAGGATAGAGGATAGGATAGGATAGATGATAGGATAGGATAGAGGATTGGATAGGATAGAGGATAGGATAGGACAGAGGATAGGATAGGATAGAGGATAGGATAGTAAAGAGGACAGGATAGGATACAGGATACGATATTATAGAGGATAGGATAGGATAGAGGATAGGATAGGATAGAGGATAGGATACGGATAGAGGATAGGATAGAATAGAGGATAGGATAGAGGATAGGATAGAGGATTGGATAGGATAGTGGATAGGGGATTGGATCGGATACAGGATAGGAGACGGTAGAGGATTGGATAGGATAGAGGATAGGATAGAGGATAGGATAGAGGATAGGATAGAGGATTGGATAGGATAGAGGATATTATATGATAGAGGATAGGATAGGATAGCGGATAGGATAGGATCGAGTATAGGATAGAATTGAGGATAGGATAGGGTTGAGGATAGGATAGGAAAGAGGACAGGATAGGATAGAGGATAGGATAGGATAGAGGATATGATAGGATAGAGGATAGCATAGGATAGAGGATAGGATAGGATAGAGGCTATTATAGGATAGAGGATAGGATAGGATTGATGTTAGGATAGGAAAGATTACAGGATAGGATACAGGATACGATATTATAGAGGATACGATATTATAGAGGATAGGATAGGATAGAGGATAGGATAGGATAGAGGATAGGATAGGATAGAGGATAGGATAGGATAGAGGTTAGGATAGGATATAGGATAGGATAGGATAGAGGATAGGATAGGATAGAGGATAGGATAGGATAGAGCAGGATAGGATAGAGGATAGGATAGAGGATTGGATAGGATAGGATAGCGGATAGGATAGGATGGAGTATAGGATAGAATTGAGGATAGGATAGGGTTGAGGATAGGATAGGAAAGAGGACACGATAGGATAGAGGATAGGATAGGATAGAGGATAGGATAGGATAGAGCAGGATAGGATAGAGGATAGGATAGAGGATAGGGTAGAGGATTGGATAGGATAGAGGATATTATAGGATAGAGGATAGGATAGGATAGCGGATAGGATAGGATGGAGTATAGGATAGAATTGAGGATAGGATAGAGGATAGGATAGGATAGAGGATAGGATAGGATAGAGGATAGGATAGGATAGAGGATAGGATAGGATAGAGGATAGGATAGGACAGAGGATAGGATAGGATAGAGGATAGGATATTATAGAGGATAGGATAGGATAGAGGATAGGATATTATAGAGGATAGGATAGGTTAGAGGATAACATAGGGGATTGGATAGCATAGAGCATAGGGGACGATAGACGACAGGATAGGTTTGATGATAGGATAGGAAAGAGGACAGGATAGGATACAGGATACGATATTATAGAGGATAGGATAGGATAGAGGATAGGATAGGATAGAGGATTAGATAGGATAGAGGATAGGATAGGATAGAGGATAGGATACGGATAGAGGATAGGATAGAATAGAGGATAGGATAGAGGATAGGATAGAGGATTGGATAGGATAGAGGATAGGGGATTGGATCGGATACAGGATAGGAGACGGTAGAGGATTGGATAGGATAGAGGATAGGATAGAGGATAGGATAGAGGATAGGATAGAGGATTGGGTAGGATAGAGGATATTATAGGATAGAGGATAGGATAGGATAGCGGATAGGATAGGATCGAGTATAGGATAGAATTGAGGATAGGATAGGGTTGAGGATAGGATAGGAAAGAGGACAGGATAGGATAGAGGATAGGATAGGATATAGGATAGGATAGGATAGAGGATAGGATAGGATAGAGGATAGGATAGGATAGAGCAGGATAGGATAGAGGATAGGATAGAGGATTGGATAGGATAGGATAGCGGATAGGATAGGATGGAGTATAGGATAGAATTGAGGATAGGATAGGGTTGAGGATAGGATAGGAAAGAGAACACGATAGGATAGAGGATAGGATAGGATAGAGGATAGGATAGGATAGAGCAGGATAGGATAGAGGATAGGATAGAGGATAGGATAGAGGATTGGATAGGATAGAGGATATTATAGGATAGAGGATAGGATAGGATAGCGGATAGGATAGGATGGAGTATAGGATAGAATTGAGGATAGGATAGGATAGAGGATAGGATACGATAGAGGATAGGATAGAGAATAGGATAGGATAGAGGATAGGGGATTGGATCGGATACAGGATAGGAGACGGTAGAGGATTGGATAGGATAGAGGATAGGATAGGATAGAGGATATTATAGGATAGAGGATAGGATAGGATTGTGTTAGGATAGGAAAGATTACAGGATAGGATACAGGATACGATATTATAGAGGATAGGATAGGATAGAGGATAGGATAGGATAGAGGAGATTATAGGATAGAGGATAGGATAGGATATAGGATAGGATAGGATAGAGGATAGGATAGGATAGAGGATAGGATAGGATAGAGGATAGGATAGGATAGAGGATAGGATAGGACAGAGGATAGTATAGGATAGAGGATAGAATAGGATAGAGGATAGGATAGGATAGAGGATAGGATGGGATAGAGGATAGGATAGGATAGAGGATAGGATAGGATAGAGGATAGGATAGGATAGATGATAGGATAGGATAGAGGATAGGATAGGACAGAGGATAGGATAGGATAGAGGATAGGATATTATAGAGGATAGGATAGGATAGAGGATAGGATATTATAGAGGATAGGATAGGTTAGAGGATAACATAGGGGATTGGATAGCATAGAGCATAGGGGACGATAGAGGACAGGATAGGTTTGATGATAGGATAGGAAAGAGGACAGGATAGGATACAGGATACGATATTATAGACGATAGGATAGGATAGAGGATAGGATAGGATAGAGGATAAGATAGGATAGAGGATAGGATAGGATAGAGGATAGGATACGGATAGAGGATAGGATAGAATAGAGGATAGGATAGAGGATAGGATAGAGGATTGGATAGGATAGAGGATAGGGGATTGGATCGGATACAGGATAGGAGACGGTAGAGGATTGGATAGGATAGAGGATAGGATAGAGGATAGGATAGAGGATAGGATAGAGGATTGGATAGGATAGAGGATATTATAGGATAGAGGATAGGATAGGATAGCGGATAGGATAGGATCGAGTATAGGATAGAATTGAGGATAGGATAGGGTTGAGGATAGGATAGGAAAGAGGACAGGATAGGATAGAGGATAGGATAGGATATAGGATAGGATAGGATAGAGGATAGGATAGGATAGAGGATAGGATAGGATAGAGCAGGATAGGATAGAGGATAGGATAGAGGATTGGATAGGATAGGATAGCGGATAGGATAGGATGGAGTATAGGATAGAATTGAGGATAGGATAGGGTTGAGGATAGGATAGGAAAGAGGACACGATAGGATAGAGGATAGGATAGGATAGAGGATTGGATAGGATAGAGCAGGATAGGATAGAGGATAGGATAGAGGATAGGGTAGAGGATTGGATAGGATAGAGGATATTATAGGATAGAGGATAGGATAGGATAGCGGATAGGATAGGATGGAGTATAGGATAGAATTGAGGATAGGATAGGATAGAGGATAGGATACGATAGAGGATAGGATAGAGAATAGGATAGGATAGAGGATAGGGGATTGGATCGGATACAGGATAGGAGACGGTAGAGGATTGGATAGGATAGAGGATAGGATAGGATAGAGGATATTATAGGATAGAGGATAGGATAGGATTGTGTTAGGATAGGAAAGATTACAGGATAGGATACAGGATACGATATTATAGAGGATACGATATTATAGAGGATAGGATAGGATAGAGGATAGGATAGGATAGAGGATAGGATAGGATAGATGATAGGATAGGATAGAGGATTGGATAGGATAGAGGATAGGATAGGACAGAGGATAGGATAGGATAGAGGATAGGATAGTAAAGAGGACAGGATAGGATACAGGATACGATATTATAGAGGATAGGATAGGATAGAGGATAGGATAGGATAGAGGATAGGATACGGATAGAGGATAGGATAGAATAGAGGATAGGATAGAGGATAGGATAGAGGATTGGATAGGATAGAGGATAGAGGATTGGATCGGATACAGGATAGGAGACGGTAGAGGATTGGATAGGATAGAGGATAGGATAGAGGATAGGATAGAGGATTGGATAGGATAGAGGATATTATAGGATAGAGGATAAGATAGGATAGAGGATAGGATAGGATAGAGGATAGGATACGGATAGAGGATAGGATAGAATAGAGGATAGGATAGAGGATAGGATAGAGGATTGGATAGGATAGAGGATAGGGGATTGGATCGGATACAGGATAGGAGACGGTAGAGGATTGGATAGGATAGAGGATAGGATAGAGGATAGGATAGAGGATAGGATAGAGGATTGGATAGGATAGAGGATATTATAGGATAGAGGATAGGATAGGATAGCGGATAGGATAGGATCGAGTATAGGATAGAATTGAGGATAGGATAGGGTTGAGGATAGGATAGGAAAGAGGACAGGATAGGATAGAGGATAGGATAGGATATAGGATAGGATAGGATAGAGGATAGGATAGGATAGAGGATAGGATAGGATAGAGCAGGATAGGATAGAGGATAGGATAGAGGATTGGATAGGATAGGATAGCGGATAGGATAGGATGGAGTATAGGATAGAATTGAGGATAGGATAGGGTTGAGGATAGGATAGGAAAGAGGACACGATAGGATAGAGGATAGGATAGGATAGAGGATTGGATAGGATAGAGCAGGATAGGATAGAGGATAGGATAGAGGATAGGGTAGAGGATTGGATAGGATAGAGGATATTATAGGATAGAGGATAGGATAGGATAGCGGATAGGATAGGATGGAGTATAGGATAGAATTGAGGATAGGATAGGATAGAGGATAGGATACGATAGAGGATAGGATAGAGAATAGGATAGGATAGAGGATAGGGGATTGGATCGGATACAGGATAGGAGACGGTAGAGGATTGGATAGGATAGAGGATAGGATAGGATAGAGGATATTATAGGATAGAGGATAGGATAGGATTGTGTTAGGATAGGAAAGATTACAGGATAGGATACAGGATACGATATTATAGAGGATACGATATTATAGAGGATAGGATAGGATAGAGGATAGGATAGGATAGAGGATAGGATAGGATAGATGATAGGATAGGATAGAGGATTGGATAGGATAGAGGATAGGATAGGACAGAGGATAGGATAGGATAGAGGATAGGATAGTAAAGAGGACAGGATAGGATACAGGATACGATATTATAGAGGATAGGATAGGATAGAGGATAGGATAGGATAGAGGATAGGATACGGATAGAGGATAGGATAGAATAGAGGATAGGATAGAGGATAGGATAGAGGATTGGATAGGATAGAGGATAGAGGATTGGATCGGATACAGGATAGGAGACGGTAGAGGATTGGATAGGATAGAGGATAGGATAGAGGATAGGATAGAGGATTGGATAGGATAGAGGATATTATAGGATAGAGGATAGGATAGGATAGCGGATAGGATAGGATCGAGTATAGGATAGAATTGAGGATAGGATAGGGTTGAGGATAGGATAGGAAAGAGGACAGAATAGGATAGAGGATAGGATAGGATAGAGGATATGATAGGATAGAGGATAGCATAGGATAGAGGATATGATAGGATAGAGGATAACATAGGGGATCGGATAGGATAGAGGATAGGAGACGATAGAGGATAGGATAGGATTGATGATAGGATAGGATAGATGATATTATAGGAAAGAGGATAGGATATGATAGTGGATACGATATTGTAGAGGATAGGATAGGATAGGGTATAGGATAGGATGGAGGATAGGATAGGATAGAGGATAAGATAGGATAGAGTATAACATAGGGGATAGGATAGGATAGAGGATAGGAGACGATAGAGGATAGGATAGGATTGATGATAGGATAGGAAAGATTACAGGATAGGATACAGGATACGATATTATAGAGGATACGATATTATAGAGGATACGATATTATAGAGGATAGGATAGGATAGAGGATAGGATACGATAGAGGATAGGATAGAGAATAGGATAGGATAGAGGATAGGGGATTGGATCGGATACAGGATAGGAGACGGTAGAGGATTGGATAGGATAGAGGATAGGATAGGATAGAGGCTATTATAGGATAGAGGATAGGATAGGATTGATGTTAGGATAGGAAAGATTACAGGATAGGATACAGGATACGATATTATAGAGGATACGATATTATAGAGGATAGGATAGGATAGAGGATAGGATAGGATAGAGGATAGGATAGGATAGAGGATAGGATAGGATAGAGGTTAGGATAGGATATAGGATAGGATAGGATAGAGGATAGGATAGGATAGAGGATAGGATAGGATAGAGCAGGATAGGATAGAGGATAGGATAGAGGATTGGATAGGATAGGATAGCGGATAGGATAGGATGGAGTATAGGATATAATTGAGGATAGGATAGGGTTGAGGATAGGATAGGAAAGAGGACACGATAGGATAGAGGATAGGATAGGATAGAGGATAGGATAGGATAGAGCAGGATAGGATAGAGGATAGGATAGAGGATAGGATAGAGGATTGGATAGGATAGAGGATATTATAGGATAGAGGATAGGATAGGATAGCGGATAGGATAGGATGGAGTATAGGATAGAATTGAGGATAGGATAGGATAGAGAATAGGATACGATAGAGGATAGGATAGAGAATAGGATAGGATAGAGGATAGGGGATTGGATCGGATACAGGATAGGAGACGGTAGAGGATTGGATAGGATAGAGGATAGGATAGGATAGAGGATATTATAGGATAGAGGATAGGATAGGATTGTGTTAGGATAGGAAAGATTACAGGATAGGATACAGGATACGATATTATAGAGGATACGATATTATAGAGGATAGGATAGGATAGAGGATAGGATAGGATAGAGGATAGGATAGGATAGAGGAGATTATAGGATAGAGGATAGGATAGGATATAGGATAGGATAGGATAGAGGATAGGATAGAGGATAGGATAGGATAGAGGATAGGATAGGATAGAGGATAGGATAGGATAGAGGATAGGATAGGATAGAGGATAGGATAGGATAGAGGATAGGATAGGACAGAGGATAGTATAGGATAGAGGATAGAATAGGATAGAGAATAGGATAGGATAGAGGATAGGATGGGATAGAGGATAGGATAGGATAGAGGATAGGATAGGATAGAGGATAGGATAGGATAGATGATAGGATAGGATAGAGGATTGGATAGGATAGAGGATAGGATAGGACAGAGGATAGGATAGGATAGAGGATAGGATAGTAAAGAGGACAGGATAGGATACAGGATACGATATTATAGAGGATAGGATAGGATAGAGGATAGGATAGGATAGAGGATAGGATACGGATAGAGGATAGGATAGAATAGAGGATAGGATAGAGGATAGGATAGAGGATTGGATAGGATAGAGGATAGGGGATTGGATCGGATACAGGATAGGAGACGGTAGAGGATTGGATAGGATAGAGGATAGGATAGAGGATAGGATAGAGGATTGGATAGGATAGAGGATATTATAGGATAGAGGATAGGATAGGATAGCGGATAGGATAGGATCGAGTATAGGATAGAATTGAGGATAGGATAGGGTTGAGGATAGGATAGGAAAGAGGACAGGATAGGATAGAGGATAGGATAGGATAGAGGATATGATAGGATAGAGGATAGCATAGGATAGAGGATATGATAGGATAGAGGATAACATAGGGGATCGGATAGGATAGAGGATAGGAGACGATAGAGGATAGGATAGGATTGATGATAGGATAGGATAGATGATATTATAGGAAAGAGGATAGGATATGATAGTGGATACGATATTATAGAGGATAGGATAGGATAGGGTATAGGATAGGATGGAGGATAGGATAGGATAGAGGATAAGATAGGATAGAGTATAACATAGGGGATAGGATAGGATAGAGGATATGAGACGATAGAGGATAGGATAGGATTGATGATAGGATAGGAAAGATTACAGGATAGGATACAGGATACGATATTATAGAGGATACGATATTATAGAGGATACGATATTATAGAGGATAGGATAGGATAGAGGATAGGATAGGATAGAGGATAGGATACGATAGAGGATAGGATAGAGAATCGGATAGGATAGAGGATAGGGGATTGGATCGGATACAGGATAGGAGACGGTAGAGGATTGGATAGGATAGAGGATAGGATAGGATAGAGGCTATTATAGGATAGAGGATAGGATAGGATTGATGTTAGGATAGGAAAGATTACAGGATAGGATACAGGATACGATATTATAGAGGATACGATATTATAGAGGATAGGATAGGATAGAGGATAGGATAGGATAGAGGATAGGATAGGATAGAGGATAGGATAGGATAGAGGTTAGGATAGGATATAGGATAGGATAGGATAGAGGATAGGATAGGATAGAGGATAGGATAGGATAGAGCAGGATAGGATAGAGGATAGGATAGAGGATTGGATAGGATAGGATAGCGGATAGGATAGGATGGAGTATAGGATAGAATTGAGGATAGGATAGGGTTGAGGATAGGATAGGAAAGAGGACACGATAGGATAGAGGATAGGATAGGATAGAGGATAGGATAGGATAGAGCAGGATAGGATAGAGGATAGGATAGAGGATAGGATAGAGGATTGGATAGGATAGAGGATATTATAGGATAGAGGATAGGATAGGATAGCGGATAGGATAGGATGGAGTATAGGATAGAATTGATGATAGGATAGGATAGAGGATAGGATACGATAGAGGATAGGATAGAGAATAGGATAGGATAGAGGATAGGGGATTGGATCGGATACAGGATAGGAGACGGTAGAGGATTGGATAGGATAGAGGATAGGATAGGATAGAGGATATTATAGGATAGAGGATAGGATAGGATTGTGTTAGGATAGGAAAGATTACAGGATAGGATACAGGATACGATATTATAGAGGATACGATATTATAGAGGATAGGATAGGATAGAGGATAGGATAGGATAGAGGATAGGATAGGATAGAGGATAGGATAGGATAGAGGTTAGGATAGGATATAGGATAGGATAGGATAGAGGATAGGATAGGATAGAGGATAGGATAGGATAGAGGATAGGATAGGATAGAGCAGGATAGGATAGAGGATAGGATAGAGGATTGTATAGGATAGGATAGCGGATAGAATAGGATGGAGTATAGGATAGAATTGAGGATAGGATAGGGTTGAGGATAGGATAGGAAAGAGAACACGATAGGATAGAGGATAGGATAGGATAGAGGATAGGATAGGATAGCGGATAGGATAGGATCGAGTATAGGATAGAATTGAGGATAGGATAGGGTTGAGGATAGGATAGGAAAGAGGACAGGATAGGATAGAGGATAGGATAGGATATAGGATAGGATAGGATAGAGGATAGGATAGCATAGAGGATAGGATAGGATAGAGCAGGATAGGATAGAGGATAGGATAGAGGATTGGATAGGATAGGATAGCGGATAGGATAGGATGGAGTATAGGATAGAATTGAGGATAGGATAGGGTTGAGGATAGGATAGGAAAGAGGACACGATAGGATAGAGGATAGGATAGGATAGAGGATAGGATAGGATAGAGCAGGATAGGATAGAGGATAGGATAGAGGATAGGATAGAGGATTGGATAGGATAGAGGATATTATAGGATAGAGGATAGGATAGGATAGCGGATAGGATAGGATGGAGTATAGGATAGAATTGAGGATAGGATAGGATAGAGGATAGGATACGATAGAGGATAGGATAGAGAATAGGATAGGATAGAGGATAGGGGATTGGATCGGATACAGGATAGGAGACGGTAGATGATTGGATAGGATAGAGGATAGGATAGGATAGAGGATATTATAGGATAGAGGATAGGATAGGATTGTGTTAGGATAGGAAAGATTACAGGATAGGATACAGGATACGATATTATAGAGGATACGATATTATAGAGGATAGGATAGGATAGAGGATAGGATAGGATAGAGGATAGGATAGGATAGAGGAGATTATAGGATAGAGGATAGGATAGGATATAGGATAGGATAGGATAGAGGATAGGATAGGATAGAGGATAGGATAGGATAGAGGTTAGGATAGGATATAGGATAGGATAGGATAGAGGATAGGATAGGATAGAGGATAGGATAGGATAGAGCAGGATAGGATAGAGGATAGGATAGAGGATTGGATAGGATAGGATAGCGGATAGGATAGGATGGAGTATAGGATAGAATTGAGGATAGGATAGGGTTGAGGATAGGATAGGAAAGAGGACACGATAGGATAGAGGATAGGATAGGATAGAGGATAGGATAGGATAGAGCAGGATAGGATAGAGGATAGGATAGAGGATAGGGTAGAGGATTGGATAGGATAGAGGATATTATAGGATAGAGGATAGGATAGGATAGCGGATAGGATAGGATGGAGTATAGGATAGAATTGAGGATAGGATAGAGGATAGGATAGGATAGAGGATAGGATAGGATAGAGGATAGGATAGGATAGAGGATAGGATAGGATAGAGGATAGGATAGGACAGAGGATAGGATAGGATAGAGGATAGGATATTATAGAGGATAGGATAGGATAGAGGATAGGATATTATAGAGGATAGGATAGGTTAGAGGATAACATAGGGGATTGGATAGCATAGAGCATAGGGGACGATAGAGGACAGGATAGGTTTGATGATAGGATAGGAAAGAGGACAGGATAGGATACAGGATACGATATTATAGAGGATAGGATAGGATAGAGGATAGGATAGGATAGAGGATTAGATAGGATAGAGGATAGGATAGGATAGAGGATAGGATACGGATAGAGGATAGGATAGAATAGAGGATAGGATAGAGGATAGGATAGAGGATTGGATAGGATAGAGGATAGGGGATTGGATCGGATACAGGATAGGAGACGGTAGAGGATTGGATAGGATAGAGGATAGGATAGAGGATAGGATAGAGGATAGGATAGAGGATTGGATAGGATAGAGGATATTATAGGATAGAGGATAGGATAGGATAGCGGATAGGATAGGATCGAGTATAGGATAGAATTGAGGATAGGATAGGGTTGAGGATAGGATAGGAAAGAGGACAGGATAGGATAGAGGATAGGATAGGATATAGGATAGGATAGGATAGAGGATAGGATAGGATAGAGGATAGGATAGGATAGAGCAGGATAGGATAGAGGATAGGATAGAGGATTGGATAGGATAGGATAGCGGATAGGATAGGATGGAGTATAGGATAGAATTGAGGATAGGATAGGGTTGAGGATAGGATAGGAAAGAGAACACGATAGGATAGAGGATAGGATAGGATAGAGGATAGGATAGGATAGAGCAGGATAGGATAGAGGATAGGATAGAGGATAGGATAGAGGATTGGATAGGATAGAGGATATTATAGGATAGAGGATAGGATAGGATAGCGGATAGGATAGGATGGAGTATAGGATAGAATTGAGGATAGGATAGGATAGAGGATAGGATACGATAGAGGATAGGATAGAGAATAGGATAGGATAGAGGATAGGGGATTGGATCGGATACAGGATAGGAGACGGTAGAGGATTGGATAGGATAGAGGATAGGATAGGATAGAGGATATTATAGGATAGAGGATAGGATAGGATTGTGTTAGGATAGGAAAGATTACAGGATAGGATACAGGATACGATATTATAGAGGATAGGATAGGATAGAGGAGATTATAGGATAGAGGATAGGATAGGATATAGGATAGGATAGGATAGAGGATAGGATAGGATAGAGGATAGGATAGAGGATAGGATAGGATAGAGGATAGGATAGGATAGAGGATAGGATAGGACAGAGGATAGTATAGGATAGAGGATAGAATAGGATAGAGGATAGGATAGGATAGAGGATAGGATGGGATAGAGGATAGGATAGGATAGAGGATAGGATAGGATAGAGGATAGGATAATATAGATGATAGGATAGGATAGAGGATAGGATAGGACAGAGGATAGGATAGGATAGAGGATAGGATATTATAGAGGATAGGATAGGATAGAGGATAGGATATTATAGAGGATAGGATAGGTTAGAGGATAACATAGGGGATTGGATAGCATAGAGCATAGGGGACGATAGAGGACAGGATAGGTTTGATGATAGGATAGGAAAGAGGACAGGATAGGATACAGGATACGATATTATAGACGATAGGATAGGATAGAGGATAGGATAGGATAGAGGATAAGATAGGATAGAGGATAGGATAGGATAGAGGATAGGATACGGATAGAGGATAGGATAGAATAGAGGATAGGATAGAGGATAGGATAGAGGATTGGATAGGATAGAGGATAGGGGATTGGATCGGATACAGGATAGGAGACGGTAGAGGATTGGATAGGATAGAGGATAGGATAGAGGATAGGATAGAGGATAGGATAGAGGATTGGATAGGATAGAGGATATTATAGGATAGAGGATAGGATAGGATAGCGGATAGGATAGGATCGAGTATAGGATAGAATTGAGGATAGGATAGGGTTGAGGATAGGATAGGAAAGAGGACAGGATAGGATAGAGGATAGGATAGGATATAGGATAGGATAGGATAGAGGATAGGATAGGATAGAGGATAGGATAGGATAGAGCAGGATAGGATAGAGGATAGGATAGAGGATTGGATAGGATAGGATAGCGGATAGGATAGGATGGAGTATAGGATAGAATTGAGGATAGGATAGGGTTGAGGATAGGATAGGAAAGAGGACACGATAGGATAGAGGATAGGATAGGATAGAGGATAGGATAGGATAGAGCAGGATAGGATAGAGGATAGGATAGAGGATAGGGTAGAGGATTGGATAGGATAGAGGATATTATAGGATAGAGGATAGGATAGGATAGCGGATAGGATAGGATGGAGTATAGGATAGAATTGAGGATAGGATAGGATAGAGGATAGGATACGATAGAGGATAGGATAGAGAATAGGATAGGATAGAGGATAGGGGATTGGATCGGATACAGGATAGGAGACGGTAGAGGATTGGATAGGATAGAGGATAGGATAGGATAGAGGATATTATAGGATAGAGGATAGGATAGGATTGTGTTAGGATAGGAAAGATTACAGGATAGGATACAGGATACGATATTATAGAGGATACGATATTATAGAGGATAGGATAGGATAGAGGATAGGATAGGATAGAGGATAGGATAGGATAGAGGAGATTATAGGATAGAGGATAGGATAGGATATAGGATAGGATAGGATGAGAGCAAAGTGAACCGCCACGGTAATCGGAGCTTAACAGCAGATTTTTGAGTCTATAGCCGCGAAAGAAACAAAGAAGTTAAACTCGAAGTGAGTTTCAAGCATTAATTAAAAGAAGAATTACAAATAAGATAATTAATTCGCGCGATTTCGAGGAAAATAAGAGCAAATCTCCCCCGGGGGACTAGTTCCGAATCTCCGGGTTCAAATCACGTGAATTCGGTTATTAAACTGAACAAAGTGGATCGAGACACAGTGTAAAGTAAATTAAAATTAATTAATTAATTAATTAAGGTACTTACTTGTTATCGGGAATTCGTACGGTACGGTTTTTTCCTCGTGGAAAACCCACTCGGTCGCACGAATCGATGAAATACCACGGTCCGGAACATCTAGAAAAAAAAAAGAGAGAAAATAATATATTAGTTACTAATTAATAAAACAAGACGGGCTTGTGCGTGCGGAGATTATTGTGCGTGCGGAGATTACTCGACACGAAAACCCCTTCCTTCCAGTAAATCAAGGAACGGAGAGTGCCGGTGAAAAACCTGTAAAAAGAAAAAAGTATTAGTATAATTAAAATTAATGGTCGGAGTGAGGGACACATTGAGAACAGAAGTGCATTAACTGAAAGTGAGAAAAAAGGACTTAAAGTGAGGAATTTAGGGAAAAAATTTCGAAATAGAGAAGTACCACCAGATAAACCGATACACACGGACCAGGAAGAGGGACCACACCGCTAGGGGTCGGTCGTATCTCATAAAAATAAGGTAGGAGAAAGGGTTTAGTGCCTAAAAATAGGAAAGAGTAGAGAAAAGTAGGAAAAGAGATCATTTGACCTTGAACACAAGAGAGAACTAGCGGTTTTTATATAACTAACCCACATCTATTAGTGCAGCTACGGATAGGGATAGACATAAGAAGCAATCGCCCTATAGGAAGTTTTCTCGTAAAACCTATCCCTGTAGGTGTTAGGGTCGTTATCTCGAGAACGGGGGGCCGGAGGCGAAAATCGTGTACCTCCGAAACTTCTTCGGAGACCAGTCGCCAACCCCGAGATCCCCCCCCCCCCCAAGAGGATAGCCTACCCAGAAAATTTTTCCAGTCGAAAATTTATGGGACACCCGGTATATAAGAAAAACTTAGACTTTATCCGATCTAGGAGTGCGACGGCTCGTTGTAAAGCTCTAGCCGAGCCCTAACCGACTACCGGGTCAGCTTTTTGAAAATCTCAAAATTCGAGGTAATTTTTCCCACAGCTCGGAAAGGAGGGGGCAAAATCGAAAAAGTTTTTCAGGGGGGAGAATACTTCTCCAATCCGACCCCGAAAGACTCGCCACCCTCCGAAATAGGCGTATACCGAATTTCGGCCCGATAGGTCAATTTTCGTACGGAACCATAATCGCGAAAACACCCAAGAAAACGCCGGGTACGATAAAACCGTGTGGGGGCTCTTTGGAAAGCCAGAGAGCAGGGCTGGCATTTCGCCAAAGCAGATTTTGTATATCGTGTAAAATAAAAGAAGTAACATACAGTTAAGAATAAAAAATTAGAGTAAGAGAAGGTATCGACACCTTGACACGTTTAGACCACGCGCAGGCGTTTTAATGATAGGTTAAATTAGGCTAAGAGCGAAAAAACCAAAAAAAAAAATCAATTAAAAATAAGGTAGCGTTTAAGACTAGAAAATAAGAACATTTATAGAAATATATATATACATAGAGGCTAGAAAATTATTTACAGTAGCGAATAAAATAAGATAAGATACGTTAAAAGTTAAATAAGAAGTTAGTTTATTTTAGTGTTTTTGAATTTGAATTTGAATTTATTGCATTTCGTATACTATACTATACTATATTATACTAAGCACTATTATACTGTATTAGATTTACAAACAATTTTGAATAAGCGAAATAGTTTTAACTACGACAGACATTGTAATTTTTAGGTGATTCTGTAATTTTAGAAAATGAAATAGAGACAAATACCCGTTTATCTCTGGGCGTTCCGAAATTACTACCTCCCCTGAAAGCGCATACAATAAGTACCTAAAATTAGAACAAAAAGTACAAAAGATCATACAATAAATAACAGTTAAAGTAAATTGACCAGTTTGTAATAATAATAATTGCAAATATCTTTGCGTTAGATAACTCTAATTTTCTAATTTCATAATATAATTTCTGTGTCACGTAAGGCGATAACCAAGAGTTTCCTGTAAACAGAAATAGAAATAGAATTGGAGAAAGTTAAATAGAAATAGAGAAAAATAAGAAATATAGATGAAAAAGAGAATAAGAAACAAAATTAGAAGCAGAACCTGAAATTGAAATACAAATAGCAATAGAAACACAGATAAGAGAATTAGCAAATAAAATCAGAATAGTTTAACCACTACTTACCTCAGAATAGTTTAACCACTACTTACCTAAAAACACCTGAAAATAAGAAAAAAATTTTTTATAATTTCAGCTAAGAATAATATAAGTTTAGAAAAAATAACAAAAAAAAAAAAAAAAAAGCAATAGAACTCCGCAGTATAACATATAATTTGAAATTGACAACACATAATTTGAAATCGACATACCTTATCCGTAGTGCAACCTAGAAGAAATAAAAACAGCTATTAATATAGAGAAAAGTGGAATAATAAGAATAAAAAGAGTAGATACAGAAACAATAGGGATTTGAAACAGTAAATTGCAGTAGGTTATAACCAGCGGCCTGTTAAACAAGCGTTAGATAGTTAAAGGAGCTCGAGCGGAGGGAAGGGGAGGGGGGCTGCGATCGTTGCGTAACCGACCTAACCGACCGACCCCGAGCGAGCCTACATACAGCAAGCAAACAAACAAGGACAGAGGACTAGGAAGAGAGAAGAAGAAGAAGAAGAAGCAGGATAGACACATAGACAGAAAAACAATACAAGGACAGAAATAACCGCCACCAAAGACTGAAATATACACACTTAGATAAGTACACACAGGCAAACAAACCGACCCTTACAAACACAAGTAAACTCTCACACAGACAGACATAACGTAGACGATATCATTGAGAGAGAAACAAATATAACAGATACTGAAGAAGAAAGAAGGAAGATGGATGAAGAGGAGAAGTGGCTAACGCCACGCCACCCACCGGATAAAGGAATTATATTTAGAAAAAGCGATAAGATGAAAAGAAGCACAGAAAAAGAAAGAACCAAGAGAGACAGGGAGAATTTCGAGTCGGACTCGGAATCCCAATTTTCAGATGTGGTCCTTATTGGAAGCACGACTATGAAAAAGAAAAGGATAGACGACCGTAATAACACCTCGAATACTAAGCTGAATCAATCTAAAGAGGAAGAAAAGAGAAAAGAAAGAGAAAAAGAAATAGAGAGAGAAAAAGAAGAGGAAGAGGACATTCTCAAACTGATAAGAGAATTATCGACCCTTCTCAAGAAAACTAAGTCGTCTACAAAAGAATTGAAAAGTTTTTGTATGGATCCCCTAACAGAAGTTAGAAGTACCACAAAAACGCATGCAGCTCAAGCGGACAGACAAGTGGAAGCAGCAATAACCAGGCTCAAGAACATCGAATTAATTATCGAGAACAAAAACCTGAAGAACAGCCTTCTCCACAAGGATATAGGTGTACAATGTAATATCCTGAGGAAAAGCGAGGACAAAAAAGGAATATCGGTCGGGACTGGCAAGACAACGGCAGAAGCAGCGAGGAAGTTATTAATCTACGAGAGCGAGACAGATGAAGCTGCAGAAACAACGGAAACCGAATCGAAACAAGAACAGGAATGGAAGATAGTGGAAAACAGGAAGAAAGCAGAGGAGAAGAAGGCCCTTAAGAAGAAAAAGAAGGAAGAGGCCGCAGAAATAGAAAAAAGTAAGAAAGAGCAAGAGAAAGAAAAGGTAAAGGAAAGAGAGAGAGCTCAAAGGGACAGACAGCCGCCTCCACCAAAATCCGAAGCGATAATAATAAAGACAAGCGAAACAAGAACATTTGCGGATTTGTTTAAACAGCTGAAGTCAAATCCGGGAGACAACATGAAGGGCATCCATACGGTCAGAAAATCGCGAGGAGGCGATATCGTGATCGAAATGGAAAAAGGCACGAACGCCGGAGTCCTTGAAACATTTGCTAAACAGACCTTAGGAGAGGACTGTTTAGTAAGAAGAATGGCACCGAAAATCGTCTACGAGATAAAGGATTTAGATCCCACTATTGATAAGGACGAATTGCAAGAGGAACTAGCCCGAATCTTGCAAAAACAAAAAGAGGAAATTCAAATTAAAACTGTTAGATTTGGATACGGAGGAACCAAGACGGCAATCGTCTCCCTCCCTTCAGAAGCTCTGGAAATTTTAGGTCAAGAAAATAAACTAAAAATTGGATTTACAAACTGCAGAATTAAGAGAACCCAGAACTTATTAAGATGCTTTAAATGCCATGCCTTCGGCCACCTCTCCTACAACTGTTCTGCAGACTTGAAGGGACAG